>NC_085080.1:476502-746502 GCF_963662255.1 Cinclus cinclus
TGCCTTCCACTCAGGAGCAGGGGCAGAGGGAGCACGTGCCTGCAGTGCCCCACACTGGGATGGATGGAGCCCCATGTGAGGCTGTCATGGGAGAAAGGACTGCCTGGAACTGCCAGCATCTCTGATCCCGGCCCCAGCCAGGGCCAGGGCTTGGCAGCAGCAGTGGGAGCAGCTCAGGCTGCCTGGGGCCAGCAAAAGGAGCTGCACAAGGCACAACCCCGGGACACAGCCCTGGGCCCTTCCCTTCCCTCTCTGCTCTTCTCCATGGCTGCATAGAGCACATGGAATGAGAAACTGGCATTACTAACGAGAATAAGTTTGACAAGCTGAATGCTCCTGCCTCCCACTGACAGCAATGCCGTGGGATCAGTCAGGGCTGCAGAAGGAGCAGGGCAAGGTTTCCCAAATCCCTCAACCGTGAGATTATGTAAAGGGAACCATCACAGGAGTGAGCTCTTGCCATGCCGAGAATGATTTTTGAGTCAGGAAGTGCTCTGAGAACTTGCCTCCATACGGGGACTCCATACGGCTGCTTTCCACTTCCGGTTCATCCCCACGATGCGACAGAAACCATCAGTGAAAAGAGCATAGCGAGTTTTGTCTGCTGGCAGTTGGTTGTATGGCGGGGCTTCATCAGCCCGGGTCACTTGTTCTTGCTCCTCTTCATCGGCAAGACCAAAATTTTCACCTTCTGGCCACTTTGTAATTGTTTCCAAAATCCCAGGGTGATTAGGGTTTCCGATACAGGCGCGCTGTGTGATGAGGGTGATCCACTTGCTCCATGTGGCATCGGTGGCGTGGTGGGTAGAGGGGACCTTCCCTTTAAACATCCACCCCAGCACTGGTAGTCGGGGTGCCAGGAGGAGCTGTGCTTCTGTGCCAATCACCTCTGAGGCAGCTTGAACTCCTTCATAAGCAGCCAAGATCTCCTTCTCTGTTGGGGTGTAGTTGGCTTCAGACCCTCTGTAACTTCGACTCCAGAATCCCAGGGGTCGGCCTCGGGTCTCACCAGGTACCTTCTGCCAAAGGCTCCAGGACAAGCCCTTGTTCCCGGCTGCAGAGTAGAGCACATTCTTCACCTCTGGTCCCGTCCTGACTGGGCCGAGGACTACAGCATGAGCGATCTCCTGCTTGATCTGGGCAAAGGCTTGCTGCTGCTCAGGGCCCCAGTGGAATTCATTCTTCTTCCGGGTGACCAGGTAGAGAGGGCTCACGATCTGGCTGTACTCAGCAATGTGCATTCTCCAAAAGCCTATGGCACCTAGGAAAGCTTGTGTTTCCTTCTTGTTGGCTGGTGGAGACATCGCGGTGATCTTATTGATGACCTCAGTGGGGATTTGGCGCCGCCTGTCTTGCCACTTTACTCCCAGGAACTGGATCTCTTGGGCAGGACCTTTGACTTTGCTCCTCTTGATGGCAAAACCGGCTCCCAGCAGAATCTGGATGATCTTCTCTCCTTTCTCAAATACTTCCATTGCCATGTTCCCCCACACAATGATGTCATCGATGTATTGCAGATGTTCTGGAGCTTCACCCTTTTCCAGTGCAGCCTGGATCAGTCCATGGCAGATGGTGGGGCTGTGTTTCCACCCCTGGGGCAGTCGGTTCCAGGTGTACTGCACGCCCCTCCAGGTGAAAGCAAACTGAGGCCTGCACTCTTCTGCCAGAGGAATGGAGAAAAATGCATTGGCAATGTCAATGGTGGCATACCACTTTGCTGCCTTGGACTCCAGCTCGTACTGGAGTTCCAGCATGTCCGGCACGGCAGTGCTCAGCAGTGGAGTCACTTCATTCAATGCACGATAGTCCACAGTCAATCTCCATTCTCCGTCAGACTTACGCACAGGACAGATGAGGCTGTTGAAGGGTGAGTGGGTTTTGTTGACCACTCCTTGGCCCTCCAGCTCACGGATCATCTTGTGGATGGGGATCACAGCATCTCGATTTGTCCTGTACTGCCGGTGGTGCACTATGGAGGTGGCAATTGGCACTTGCTGCTCCTTCACCTTCAGGAGTCCCACTACAGATGGGTTCTCTGACAGTCCAAGCAAGGTGTTCAATTGCTTAATGTTTTCTGCCTCTACAGCAGCTATTCCAAAAGCCCACCTGAGTCCCTTTGGGTCTTTGTAATAGCCATTCCTGAGGAAGTCTATGCCTAGAATACACTGTGCCTCTGGGCCAGTCACAATTGGATGTTTCTGCCACTCCTTCCCAGTCAGGCTCACTTCAGCCTCTAGCAAAGTCAATTCCTGTGATCCCCCCGTCACCCCAGCAATAGAAACAGGCTCTTCCCCCACATGTTCTGATGGCATTAGGGTGCACTGTGAAAAAGTATCAACCAATGCCCTATGTTTTTGTGGCTCTGATGTGCCAGGCCATTGGATCCACACCGTCCAAAAGACCCGGTTTTCCCGTGCCTCTCCCTGGCTAGAGGCAGGGCCCCTCTAGCACTGGTTATTATTTCCTTCCTGGGCATACATACTGGAGGTTCCCTCAAGGGGATCTGACAAATCATCCTCCCTTTTGTAATACCCTGCATCTTGGTTATGGGAAGTTGAGGCTACCTTCACTTCAGTGGAGCTCCTTTGGTTAGTGTTTCCCTCCCTGAGTTGACGCACCCGCGCTGCCAGGGCAGAAGTGGGTTTCCCATCCCACCTTCTCATGTCTTCCCCATGGTCACGCAGAAAGAACCACAGGTCAGCTCGTGGGGTGTACCCTCTATCCCTAGCTGGGGGGCGTGGGGCTCTAACTCTGGCATCTGTGACTCGCACTGGTGCTGTACTGACCTTCTTCATCTCCTCCCTCATCTCTCTCATCTCCTCTTTGAGTTCCCTAATCACAGCAGAGACCTGAGCCTGCATTGGGCCGTTCATTATACTCTCAAAATTCCTGAGCCTATTGGCAACAGAACCCACTGTCTCGTGGTTGGTGTCAGCATTAATGGCTGCAATGAATGTGGTGTATTGAGATGGCCCCAGGTGTGCCAGATTCCACAACATCTGCCCTGTGTAGCTGACCTTGTCGGGGTCATTGTCATGTTGTCCACCCCTCCCAAAGAATATCTCCAGTACTGCCAATTCTCTCAGCTGTTGGATCCCCTCCTCAGCGGTCTTCCAGCGCATTCTATGGTGGTGCTCCTGCATTCTCTCTCTATGGACAAACCTCTCTCTTACACTCATTAAAAGCCGCTCCCAGAGGGAGAGGGGGCCTGGTTCTGGGGCAGGATCCCTATTCCTTGGGGGATGTATCAGGGTTGTCATCCAAGTCAATCTCCCCTCATCTCGGAATGTTAAATAGAACAGGTTTACAAGGCCTATTAGTAATGTCAGCCACTGTATGACATCATTACTGCTTAGAAGAGATTTGAACCCCTCAAAAGCTGGTGGAGCAGACCCAAAAAACTGTGTAAGGGGTTGGGACAAAATTTTCCCTGGTGTCATATCCTCACAGTATGTACCATTATTAAAGTAACCCCAAAAACATACAGTTAGAGTGTGATAGCTCTGAATCCATGTGCCCACCTTCCAGAGGAAGTTAAAAATCCATGAATTTCTCACGTTACCAGCCCACAAAAGGAACTGGATAATAGTTACAGCAGCCTGAGTTATAGGACCCATGTTCAAGTAAGGGATTGCAAATGGGAGAGATAAAGCTGTGGCCACACGGAGCCCAAACCACGGTAAGCTGGACAACATGATGCCACCTAACACAAAACTGAGGTAACTCAAGAATTGTTATTCCTTTTTCACCCTTTTCTCTCAATGCCCCCGGGCCCCACGTTGGGCGGCCAAAATCTGTCTTGGTTTGAAAGACAGGTGTTTGCTAAGGAAAGCAGAAGCTTCCCTTTGGACTGAAAAAAATGTGATTCTTCCGATTATTATAATTTTGGAATTAAGAGAGCTCTCAGGCAAAGATATGGGGGTAGGAATAACAGTTCATTACTAGTGTATCTAAGATGACAAACAAGAACAACAGCAGCTATGAAATTACCCACAAACAGAGCAGTAACTCAGTCCCAGTGTTTTTCTGGCTGCAGGCACCTTTTCCCTGAGCTGCAGTTCCCGGTGCTGGGGGCGGGCGGCTCCCGCAGAGCCGCAGGAGGGCTGGGCGTGATGGCAGAGCTGTCCCAGGGGGAGAGAGAGATGGAGAGAGCCCTTGGCTCACGGTGTCGGTCCCGGTGATCAGCAGAGTGCTGGATGGTGGTAGCTCACAGCGAGAAGACAGCTGGGCAGGGTCCGATAGTGGTTTCCCAACGCTGGGATGGCGGAGATGGAGGAGAGGCGGCGATCGTTCTTCTCATCCAAACTCCGCGGGGGAAATGGGCCGAGGCCCAGCCTTCCGCTTCCTCTTCTGGCTGTTTGAATCTCGTGGGGCTTTCTCTCTTCCCTCCCGTCCCCTCCCCCTTGTCACCAGGGCCCAGTCAACAGGTATCTTAGCATGACAATGGGGAAAATTCCACAGAGGGAAAAAAAAAGGGAGAGAACTAACCCTCAACACACGGTCATTGCATGGTCATGGTCATCTCATGGTCACTATCATGTCACAGTCTTGATCCTCTAATGGTCATGTTGTGGTTACCTCAGGGTCGTGGCCATCACATGGTCATCTCAGAATCACCTCCTGGTCACAGTAGTCTCACGGCCATGGTTCTGTTATGGTCACCGTCATCTCTTGGTCACAGTCACCTCAAACTCCTGGTGTTCCCATTGTTATGGTCGTCTCATGGTCATTATTGTATCATGGCCATGCTGATCCCTTGTTCTTGTCATAGTCTTTATGAGCCCATGGCTATGGTTAACTCATGGTCACCTCATGGTCACCATATGACCTTGATCACCACACGGCTCTGTCATGGTCATGAAATGCTCAGAGTCATGAAATAGTCATGGTCATCTCGTGGTCAGGTCAGGGCCACAGTCATGTCATGGTCATTTCCTGAGCATCACCATCTCATGCTCATGGTCATCTCCTGATCACAGTCATCTCATGCTCGTGGGCAACTTCCTCTCATGGTCACGATCTCATGCTCATGGTTGTGTCATGGTCATCTGGTGGTCACAGTCCTCTCATGGTCATGATCATCTCATGAGCATGGTCACAGCAATGGTCATCAAATGGTCAGGCTCATCTCATGATCGCCTCGTGGTCAACTCATGGCCACAGTCACATGATGGTCATGTCAGGGTCATAGCTGAGTCATCCTCATGGCCATCCCATGGTCATGGTCATGCCCATCTTATGGTCATGCATAGCAATGAGGAAGACAGACAGACAGACGTGCCTGCTTGCTCTGAAGAAGATCGTTTATTATAACCAACCAAGCCTTTATATACTCCAAACTTAACCCAGACTTTACTGAAACAAGCACTCATTGGCTGCCTGTCACTGTGGTGTCGCTGTTGAGGTGTCCCTTTACCCAGCCAGCTCTCTGGTCATGTGGTGTCCACGCATCTCCCCAGCCAATCCCTACCTCACACACGAGGTGACCACCAACCCACTCTCCGGCCATCTGACCCACAGCTGAACCCTTCCCAGAGTGCCCGCAACCGCAGGGAGCGCCGGGCTGGATTTGGCCACCAGACACTTGGTAACCCTCCTGAGATCCTCAGTGCACTGAGCTCCCACAGGAGTGTGGGGACCACTTGGAGATGACCTGCATGCCTTGTGAATTGGATGTTCTTCAACCTCTAGCTTGAGGCAGGATCTCTCCCGGTCCTCCTCTCAACTCCCGGGCCTCTCCTCAGCCAATCAGAGAAGGCACTAAAATAATTGAGCCAATTAGAGCGCGCAGCACTGATGACTCCTCATGGTCCAGGCAGTCCCACAGCGCCCAGAGCTCCTCACCTGGACTCCACCCGTGCCCTGCCCCCAGCACCCCCCGCCAGGGGAATTTGGGGAGGGAGGAGGTGTCAGAACCTGCCCGGTGCTGGCCATGGGGCGTGTGGCCACAGCTGGGGCCATACTGGTGGCACTGGGAGCCCCAGGGCTGGGGGCGCAGAGCTCTGGTGAGCGGGAGGGGCAGGAAGGGAAGTGGAGGGGATGCTGGGGAGACAAAGGGAAATGGGGCGGGAGGGATGGTGCTAGGGGAAGGGAACTGGGAAGTGTTGGGAAAGGGGGAGAAAAATGCAGAGAAAGGTGGAAAAGAGGAACTGGGACCCCGGAAAGAAGGGTCCCATGGTGGCCATGGGGCACTGGGGGTGAGGAGTTGGGTTTGCCCTGGAGCTCTTGGCTCCTGTGGGCTGCTGGGGGGGCATCCCGGGGCCTGTGTCCTGCACACACAGGGCTGTTTCAGGGGATGGTTAAGTCCGAGTGCTACTCCATTAGCGACACCAACCGAGTGAGGTTCGTGGAGAGGAACATCTCCAAGCAGGAGCAGTTCCTGCACTTCAGCAGCCATGTGGGGGTGTACATGGGGACATCTCCTTTGGGACAGGCTTGCCAGGTACTGCAACAGGGACCCGGAATGGATGGAGTACAGACGGGCTGCAGTGCACAGGCACTGCCGGCACAACTAGGAGCTGCCCAGACCGTTCCTCGTGGAGCGCAGAGGTGAGCGTGGGGCAGAGCGTGTCCCCTCAGGCCCTGCTCTGGGAATGACCCTGGAGCCCCTCAAAACCTCCCTGGGAATCACCTGAGACACGTCAGCCCTTCTTGTGCCCATCCCCGGGGCCTCCTGTACCCTCACCCCAAGGAACTCCTGTGGCTCTCCCAGTGCATCCCAGTCCATCCCACTGTCTTCACCGTCCCTCCCAGTGTCACAAGACTCCCTCCCAATTCCTCTCAGTCCACAGCCATTCCATTCCCAACCCACTCCCCGACCTCCACCCTCTCTCCAAGTGTCCTTCCAGTGCTCATCCAAATCTCTCCCATCTATCCCGGTGACCCACCAGTCCCTCCCAGTCCATTCCAAGTCCTTTTCAGTCCAATCCCTAACCTATTCCCTCTCTCCTATTGTCCCAATGCACTCCGTTCACTCACGGTGTTCCCCCATTCTCTCCAGTTTCATTCCTAGTCTCTCTCAGTACCACACCAGCCCTCCCCATCTCTCCCAGTTCACCCCAGTTGGTCCCAGTGTGTCCTCACTCTCTCCCAGAGCTCCTCACTGTATCCATCTCACTGTAACACTCAAGCTCCTAGCGTGGCCCCAGCTCCCCACTCTGCTCCGTGATGGATTCCTACCCTGTTGAGATCCAGCTGAGGTGGTTCCAGGGCCAGAAGGAGCTCTCAGGGCATGTGGTGGCCACTGACCTGGTCCCCAAGCGGGACTAGACCCACCAGCTCCTGGTGCTGCTGGAATCCCCTCCCCATTGCAGGGTCACCTTCAGCTGCCAGGCGGAGTACATCAGCCTGGAACACCCCGAGCTGGCACTGGGGTACAGCCCACACCCCACAGTGCAGGGGGATGGGGGAGACACTGCGGGGGCTGGGAGGGGGATTGGGGTCTGTCGGGAGTGACTCGGAGAGTGTCTGAGTCAGTCAGGAGGGGATGAAAGAAGTCTGGGCCTGGAAAAGATGTGCTTGAAATGAGGTTGGTTGTGTTGGGAAGAGACTGGAAGGGCTCTTGGTGAGCCCAGGAGAGGCTGGGAAGGGACTGGGAGAGGGCTTGAGGGTCCTGGGGCAGTGGGGGGCAAATGGTAGGGAGGGACGGGATCCAGAGAGGGACAGGAGGGGCTTTGGGGGGTCCTGAGGAGGAGGGGAAGAGATTGGGAGGAGATTTAAGGGAGTACTGGGTGGGCTGGGGGTGAATGGGAGGGTGCTTGGAGTGGCTTGCAATGTCTGTGAGAGGTTTTGGAGGGTCCTGACCCCTGTGGACTCCCAGAAATGCTGCCAGAAACCCCCCTGCAGCAAGGTCCTGAGGGGGATGGGGAGCTCGGTGTTAGGATTAGTCTTCCTGGAACCGGAGCTCACTTCTACCTGCACAAGAAGGTGAGGGGAGGTCCCAGGGATCATATGCCCCCTCCCCCAGAGCGTGTGTGCTCCCCTGAGGCTCCCAGCCAGGTATCACCCCCTTTCATCTGCCCTCAGAGCTCCTGACCCAGCAGCGGCTGCAGCTCCTCCCCATGGCCTTGGGCCCAGCCAGGACCCCCCCGCTCTGTCCCCACTCTGATTTTGGGGGTGTGGTGTGTCCTACCCAGTCTTGCTGTAACTCTGCCCCAGCCCAGCTGCTCCCAGTGTTCCAAACAGAGTTTCCCAGTTGGACCCAGCTCTGTTTAGTGGGGGGCATTGAGGAGGGACTTGGGGGGACCCCGCGGGGGGATCGTGATTGGGCGGGGAGGGCGGGGTCCAGGTGGGGAACACTGGGTGCTGCGGGTCTGCCCGGCAACCGCGGAGTCATCAGACCTGCTCTCCCTGATTGGCTGCATCTTCTCCATCGCATTCTCTGATTGGCTGAGAAGAGTCCCGGGAGTTGAGAGAATGAACAGGAGAGATCGCGCCCCGAGCACCTGCACAGAACGACAGACCCAGCTTGGGCACAGGGAGGGAATTTATTACCAACCAAATCACAGCAGCACAAGGAGAAGGGAAAGCAAACTCTCCAACACCTTCCCCCGACCCAACAGGAATTACCAGGGCTCTGCCCAACGGGGCTCACTGGGGATCATCCAACACCGATCCTCCCATGGGGGATGGAGCTGCAGCAGAGCACGAAGCTCTTCCCGCACTCAGGCCACTCCCAGGGCTTCCCTTGGTGGTGCCTCCGTTTATGTTGGATCAAGTGAGAGCTCCTGGAGAAGCTCTTCCCACACTCAGGACACCCGTAGGGCTTCTCCCCAGTGTGGATGCCCTGGTGGACAGTGACACCGTGTTTCTTCTTCCCTTCTCCTCTTGCCCCAGGCACCCACGGCCGGCTCCTTCTTCCCCACAAACCCACAGCATCCCACTGGAGGGGCAGGGATGGAGCTGGGCCAGGTCGGGCTGGGGCAGCGCTGGGCTCTCGGCCGCTCCCGCCCGCACTCGGTCCCCACTGCAGCCGCTCCTGCCAGGACAGTGCGGGGGGGCCCGGCCTTGGCGCTCCCCACCCATGACTGCATTCCAGGGACAGAGCTCCAGAGCCAGGCTAGGAGAGATTCAGGACAAACTCCCTGGCCTGAGGGACAAAATGTGTTTATGGATGGCTCTTCAAGGGCTGGAGAAGGGACAAGAGCTCCAAGACACGCTCTGATTAAGGAAAGGGAATTAGACCAAGCCCAGGTTACCGCCCACATGGTCAGCTCAACCGGCAGAGCTGTGTGTGCCTGCAAGAGCCTGGGACTGAAATGCCCCCTGCAGGAAGGCTCAAATATCTCCTGGTGACAGCATGTCAGCCAACGGGCCGGCAAAAGCAAATCGGAATTCTTCAGCAATCACTGCATCTCTCCTTAAGGCATTTCCACAACAAATACTTCCAAGATAAGGGATTGGGGAAGCAACAGACTCACATGGGGAACTCATTTTACAGCAAAGACCCTTCAGTGGCTATGGCTGCTTTAGGAATACCACAGGGACCTCCACAAGCCCTGGCACCCCCAGAGCTCTGATCAGGTAGAAAGAATGAAGGGAGAAATAAAGAAACTCCTTTACAAGCTGCTGATAGAAACCAAGATGCCATGGGTAAGGCTTTTACCATTGGCTTGGGCAAGAATAAGAGCCAGAGCAGACACTCAATTCTCTCCCTTGTAACTGATGTTGGGAATTCCTTACCCTGCTAATTCCCCACCCACTAGCCGTGCAGATAAGGGATACATATTTCAAACAGTCTGTGACCACAATCCTGTCTCTTGCAAATCTCTCCCACAGGAAGCTGGGCTGGCACAGAGCCTGCCTTGGCACTTTGCTGCTCACGGCATCCAAGCGGGACATCGGCTCCTGCCTAAGGACTGCAAAGAAGCACCACTGGTGGCCAAGTGGCCCGGCCCATTCCAGGTGTCCCTGAGCACAGAAACAGCCGCCAGCACAGCTCAGCATGGGGGGACCCCTCACCCTTGGCTCAGGGTCTCTGAAGCCCCGGACATTTGGACTTCCCGGCTGCAGCACCAGCATGGGAAGCTGCCACTGACCCTGCCCTGAAGGCAACGCAGCAGCAGCAGCAGCAGCCAGGGCTCCACAGCGGGGCAAGCCCCTGGGCCTGCCCACAGATCCTCTGCTGAAATCCTCTGCCTGGGCACCCTCCTTCGGCATCTCCAGCCACTGGGGACAATCCTTGCTGCCACTGCTGGAGCTTCGCTGCTTTCTGTGCCTGCACTCCCACAGCTGCTGGGGAAGACAGCGGCAGAATTCCACTCTGCCTCTCAATTCCACTCACACACTGGGCTGCCTGCGAGTCGATGCTTGGAAAATATACACACTTGACATTTTTAAACATCCTATTTCCCTACTCAGACTTGGTTTGCCTGCCCCTTCGGGAAAGGAATATTAAAGGCTTTTTTATGGAATGCTACCCCACTGAACAGGGATGAGATTAACATCTCAACAGACTGGAATAACCCAAAAGATATCCACAAACATAACGACCATTAACAGAACATCAAGGACCATCAGCAACCATCAAGGAACACCCACCCCAGACCCTGCCCCCTGCACAGCTGGAGACACCTGGTCTGGAAAAGGCCGACAAGGAAATCCAGGAGTCTGGACCTAATTAACATCAGAGGGGGAGAAATCCGGGTCCAGTAGGAAACCAAATAGTGAGAACTACACAA
Source organism: Cinclus cinclus (assembly GCF_963662255.1). Classification (NCBI taxonomy): domain Eukaryota; kingdom Metazoa; phylum Chordata; class Aves; order Passeriformes; family Cinclidae; genus Cinclus; species Cinclus cinclus. The sequence continues at coordinate 487,182 of NC_085080.1, forward strand.
CTTGGAAGCAATGAACATTAAAGCAACGCATTGCAATGGGTTCAGACTATATACAGTTTAGGAATAATCTAGTAAAATGCATGTGTCATGGCATGATTTTCTCTGCACACCTGGGCTATGTGTGGATGAAATTATTTCTGTCACCCATCCTGACCAGAATGAAGTAACGCCTTGACTCTTTAACACTAAAGATAGTCTTGGAGAGTTTTTGTTTTTCCCGCAGTTTCAGTGACAAAAATTACACCATTAGAATAATTTTTCGTTAATAATCCAACTTTTCTACTGTCACTTGGGCCAGGGAAGTGACAATCAATTTTTACAGCTAGGAGAAGTAGAAAGAACTTGATTGCAATGGAAATTGTTGGGTATCTTCATCAATGGCTATTAGTGATGGCAAAATTTCCATCTGGGTTTTATGGTGCTTGCCTTTAGGCTGCATTTTGCAAAATGAGAAGAGCTTTAAGGATGAAGCTTTAAAGCATAAACAGTTAATAGAATATTGTTTAAAAGACAAAATAAAGGATAAAAAAATAAAGCAAATTCTGTAGGTCCACCTGTGAGTTATCCAATGGCTGCTCTGGAAGAGAAGCAATGGCTCCAGGCAGCCAGGAGAGGAGCTTTAGAAATGCAAATTAACACTGCTGGGGCAAAGTGTGGAAAATGTACCCAGGTGTTCTTGCCTGGGGGAGGAATTGGGCTGATTCCCTCTGTCCCCCACCCCAAGCTCTGCCTGCTTGCACAGGTGGAATTTGCACAGCTCAAGGCAGAGTCCATAGTGTGGACATCTGACTGCAACAGAAACTGGTTAAGCTGCAAAGGGAAACAGCAAACGGAGAAGGTTGTGAAAACTTTACTATCAAATGTCAGAGGGAACCATCCCTCTCCCCACTCCAACACGTGCTGTCACTGCCCAGGTTATAGAGGGTGTACCAGAGCACTGGGGTGTTTTTGCGAGCCTAGAAAAATCAGTTGGGAATCCAAGTATGTGATGATTTAATTAGAGAAAAGTGATCAATTGATGCATCCCTGGCTGCAAGGCATTGCCAAAAATGGGGACCAGATTAGCAGACACCAGAACAAATCCTACAAATCCATGGACCAGCCCCTGAGGGATTCCCAAAGGAATTCATATCAGGTGAAAGAAACTCCATACATAATTTCAGTAGCATAATTAGGTTTAAATTTGATTATTATTATTATTGAAAGACTATATTATCATTCCTCAAAATAGCAATAACCCAGACAGCTCCAGCTCCTGACCTTCCTACCAATCAATCCACTGAAATGAAGAATAAGACATTGCACCATGCCTTGGGATCAGATTAGCTGTTTAACAGAAGGAGGAAGAGTTTCAGGAAATTAAATGACTCAAACCACTGTTTATAAATAGATGAAAACTAAAAATCATTACATTAATAACTGGAATGGTTCCAACTCCCCCTTAAAGTGTTAAAACAATCTTCGAGCCATCTGCTGGAAGCTTGACCCTACTTTTTGAATGTCTTCCTGCTTCTGTGATTATCTCTCCGTCTGTGCGTGAGGCTCAATTCTATCTCACCCAGTCTGGATGTTACAGTTTATTCTTTGGGTTCTTTTACTGGACCTTTAATTCTCTCGACATGAGTCCACTCCCACTCTGCGGTTCGCACAGCCGATTCAGTGGTGAGCAGTACCTGAAAGGGACCTCCCCACTGAGGGGTTAAAAGCTGGCCTTTCTCTAAAAGACAGACGCTGAAGGCAATGTACATCAGGAGGCATTTTTCTACATAGCAGCTTCCTGTTGAGTGTCGGAACAAGGAACTGAAGTGCTTGATGTGTCTGAAACTCAGGCAGAGGCCAGAGAGCACAGACTTAGGAAGCACTGTTGAACAAATACATAGTAGCAGGCAATCTATTCTTCATGGCTATTTCCACCCTAGTACTGCCCCACAGGCTTCACCTATGGAAGTTGCTCAGCACTGCTGCCACAAGGAAACTGGCTTAAGGAGCATTACACTTATAGAGGGCTTATGCACCTGGCAGAGCCTCTTGTCTTGATGGCAGCAGTTTCTAGGGGCCGTGGGTGAGAGCAGCAGTGGATGCACATAATAATGCCACTTGTTCCTTGGTGTATTTCAAAAACTCTTGTTTGACATGTCAGATTTAAAAGCTTGGCATAAATCAAAGCTGTGGACATGACTGTGAAATCTATTTAGAGAACAAACTCCCCTCCAAAGACACCCGTGCAAAGCATGCACATCTTACAGGGATTCAGTGGAACCTTAAACACTACTAAATTTGATGGAAATCACTGTACACAACCTTATATAAATTTTTGGCACACTTATACATAGGGTCTAATTCCTCTCCCTACAAGAAGAGAGCGAAACAGAGAGCCAGGAGCCACTCCAGCCAGCAGAGCCCAGCAGTGGCACACAGACAGACAGACACAAACACACACAGACATGTGGACACAGATACAGGCACACACAGACACACACACACACACACACACACACACAGACACACACACACACACACACACACACACACACACACACACAGACCCCAGGAGCACACACCCATGCACACCAAACCCATGCACACCAGCACATACGTGGTACTCAGACACCCACCTACACACAGCCTCCACTAACGCACACATGCCTACAAGCACAAGACCTGTTGTACTTGAGAGCTCGTGCACACTCATACGTGCAGTGTCATTAACATACAGATGTCCCACACAGAGCCATGCTCACCCCTGCAGAGCTGTGCACACCTACAAGCACAGAGCTGTGCACAGACTCAACACACGTGTACACAGAAGAGCACAGATGTGCACAGTGCTGTGCACACTGCACACATGTACACTGTACAAAGTAGGACGGGTGCACTTACATCTGGACACACTAGAGAATATAAGTGTGTGCAGTTCTGCACACTGACACACGTGTGCCCAACACTGTTCTAGAGCCCTCCTGGCTCCAACCCCCATGTGGGTCTCTCTGTGGGATCATGACACAGTGGTGATGGGGACAGGAGAGGGGAGTATGGGTGGGATATTGTGGCGGGCTTCATGCCTACAATTAGTTAAAATATGTCACTACAAGTTCTTCGATCCCCCAAACCTCCCCCCCACACATACAGGCAGATAGGTCCTGCATTCCTGAACCCTGTCTTTGGGGACAATTTCTTGGTTATTTCCCTCTGGCAAGGGTCACTTGGGCGGGGGGGGTCGGGAGGGGGGGTGGGGACAATGGGATGGTTCCTCTCCTCTGATGGTCTTAGGGGCAGCCAACCCACTTCCTTTCTTCATTTCACTCTTTGCAGTGCTCTGCCCACCATCATTTGCCTTTAATGAAGAAACAAAGGCAACCTAGAAATCTCCCTTCCAGGGCAAAACAACACACAGAGAATCTGTGCTGGAAAGAGAAAGCCAGTGGTGGACAGTGAGCTCACTCTGCACAAACAGGAAAGGCCAGGCCAGTGCCAACATCAGATGAGTCACATCCAGTGCTTGCCACCCTCCCAGGCAATATTCAACCACTCAGCCTCACAGACCTGTGTTCTAGTACTCCCAGTGGTGTCCTGGAAAGAGAATGGTGGCACATCTACTGCCTGCTACCCCCCTCTAGGCAATATTCAACTGTTTGGCTCACAAACTAATCTTCGAGCTCTCTTAGTGGGCTTAGCAGAGCCACTTCCTACTGGTGGGGGCTTGACTAGCTGGAAGGGGAGGATTAGAAAGATTTCTTGAGGATCACTGCCAGTGCACAGCACACATGGCATCCCTCAGCCTGTACATCATCATGGCATGTAGGGGTAGGAAACAACAGCAGCCCTACCCCACTGCTCCAGAAGCCAAAATCCCCATGCAAGCATTTAGTTATGGCCTTCTTAGAGAACCACATTTCACCCAAATCTTCCCCTCTGCAGCAGCTCATTCCCACAGGAACGGGCAGAGCAGATGGGGTTTGTACATGGGCTGGCTTCCATTCCAGTCTTTGCCCTGGAGCTAGCACGGCAGTAGCGGGGCTCTGGTGAACCTTCTCCTCCTCCCATGTGGGCTCTAACCCAGCTGCCAGAACTCAAAGTTCACAGAGCACTTCTTCTGGGCTTTGAGCACTGGCCACGGGAGGAGAAGGTGCAACTCCAAAGGCAGCAGTTCCCCGGCCCAGCTCCTGCCATGCCAGTGGGGCTGTTCCATGGCTCGGGAGAGGAAGGGAAGGGCAAGTTCAGGTGGCAGTAGCTCATTTCCGAGTGAAAGAGAGAAAGGTAATGTATTCATTTTGAAATCACTGCACTCAAGTGATGCTGTTAACCTGAATCTTATCTTGAAAGAGAAGTAGCACCTGCTCCTGTTAAATCTGGGTGGAGAACAACAGTAACACTTGATATGGTAAGCAGTTAAATTATCCGAGGGAAAGTGTACAGCAAAACTTAGTGTTCACAGAGAGAGAGAAAAAGGCAGGACGTGACAAAAGGGAGCAGGAAGACAAAGCACACCCCAAGCCAGTGTTTTTTCTCTCAAATCCAGGATTTTCTGTTTGTATGGAATGGGGCACAAAGTAGCTTTCCCTTGAGATTCAGGACTGAGAGGCCAGAGCTAGAAAGTTTGTTCAGTGTGAAATCCCCTCTCCCAGATCTGCACCGGGGTTCTTCCTTTAGCTTTTACACGGGTGTTTAAAACCTGACGCATCTATTCCTCATGTGACCCATCCCACGGCCAGTATACATAGTCGGACTTAATTTCTCTCTTAATCTATCCTATTATACAATACTGTACCATCTTAAATTCTTTGGTGTTGGAGTCATGTTTCCACCGGGCTAGTTTTCTTCCCAGGAGGCTATTTAGACGTATATCTGTTGATATCTCTTCTTTTCTTTGTCCCCTTCGGGATTCCTTCCTTGCTCTTGGGATAATTGATAAAAGATTTGTGTTAATCATAAAAGCATCGGGGTTTCTAGAAATCAGAATACTTAGGTCTGAAATGAAGCATGGACATTAGATAGAGAAAAATATATATGATGAAATCATTGTGTTTAAATCCCCTGTTATGAATATTGGGTTTTTTTCAGTAAATTGTATTTGATACCAGTTTGTAAACTGGGGGTTTCCCACGGCCTGAAAGATATTGCAAAATCAGATTTCCTGCCTTTGTATAATCAGTTGCAACCTGAAAGATTTTGCGATACCAGATTTCCTGCCTTGGTGTAATCAATCCCAACCTATCTGTTAAGACCAGATCCCCCCATGTCTACTGTCCCTTATCTACCAAGACCACATGGCTGCTTGACAAACTGTCCGGAGACTACAAGGAAAACCATCCTATAAAAAGGAGCTGCAAACCAAGGTTCGACGGAGCGTGGAGTGGGCGGTGACTCCTCACGTTCCCCAGCGCTGTGTGCTCCGTCTATATCAAATAAAGCAACTTAAATTTTGCTAAATATCGAGACTTTGTTTCTCATTTATAACACTCTTAGTCCCATTCTTCCTGCCAATCACTGGTTCTCACAACAAAAGCCTGCCTTCCTGACAGCCCATTACAGGTCCTCGCAAGAAAAGCTTGCCTTCCCAATCAGCTAGAAGGAAAAAGAAGGGGAAAGCAAGGAAGGGAAACGAATGAAAGGAGAAGAAAAAAATAAAAAGGCTTTATGTTCCTCTCGAGAAGTAAAAGCAATTTGCCGACGATCCAGGGACCCCCGTTCCACCGGGGGGGTTCCGCCGTTCCTCTCCTCCTCGGCTGGGCGCCCCGGTCCCACGGCTTTACGCCGGCGGGTATTACAGGGGAACCGGTACAGCCCGGCACCCTCCCCCTTCCCGGTGCCTTTTGGCTTCTTAGCCTGGGGCAGCTGCCGAAAAGCACCTCCCCGACGTGGGCTCTTGCGGCCCCGCGTTGTTTTTTTATGGCGGCGGATACCGCAGGGAACCCGGCACAGTCCGGATGGTAGCGTAGGGTTAAAATGTTTCTAAAATCGTGGGAATTTTATACAATGATTCGGGGGGTAGAAAGAAAGGTTGGGTCTGGTAGGCCTGAGAAAGGGAACTAGGCCCTGGGAACGAATTAGACCACGTGAAACTGCATCTGCGTAATCATCATATGATAAATGATATGATTGCTAAATGTAATGATTGTTTGGTAATTGAATATAATTATTGTTTAATTGTAGAAAGAATCGTGTGAAACGATGTAATCGTACAAGAATCATGAGAAAGGATGTTTGGGGGACCTGATGAAAATGACAAGAATTCATGCTTGGATAAGATCAATGTATACAATAGACATAATAAGAATTTATTTATCATTTCATAATTAATATGTCGTTTAATAACGAAAAGGGTATGAAAACATGTCCATCTCGAATCCGTGCCGGAATGAGACTTGGGTTTGTACCCCTGATTGCCAGAGCTCTTCAATAAAAGCACCTGCATATATTCACCCTGTGACTGTGTGTTTCAAGGCTAACACGGATGTCCCCGGGTCAGCCCCGCTCTTCAGCGGCGCCACGCTCGGACCACGCCCGGCGCCGCCGGCCCCCAGCCCGGTGCTCCGCGGCTCCGCCCGCTCCGATCCCCGCTCGGCGCGGCGGCGGCTTTATGCCGGGGGTCCCAGAGAAGGCCCTGACTCGAGACCTTGGACAGCGCCGTCAGCAACTTTAACGGGGTTGGCAAGCTCCGCGGTTCCTGAGACCCCTCCCGCACACCCAGGCTGGTTCTCCACCCTCGGCGACGCTGTCCACGCCGCCTCCGGCTTGGCGAATGCCGGGAGTTACTGCGCTGGGTTTGATGGCCGCCACTCAGCGCTTTCGGCCGCTCTGGCAGCCAGAAACACAGCAGCAATATCCAGGAGCTGTCCCTTCCTAGTCCACGGCTTTGAGGATGCTGTGGCGGTGCCACAGGAGAAGACCCTTGGTGTTGTGCTGGAAGAAGTTCCTCCAGAAGAAAAGGTGGTGTTCCTAGGTGCAGGGAACTCTGTGGCATCAGCAGTGGAGGAGCAGGATGAGGACGATGTCCAGTCTTGGGATATTTCTGCAAGAGCCTTCACCCCTGCCAGAGCCTCGGTGAGAGCTGGCAGAGTGCAGAGGGAGGCAGCCCTTTGGACAGGCGGCCCTGCTCCCTCAGAGCCATGGCTGTGAGACAAACAGCCTCATCCCTGAGGATGCAGATGGGCAGGAAATGCCTGGAAGTAAAATGGGCAGCCCAGCCGTGTCCAAGAAGCTGTTCCCAGAGGCAAGTGTCCCAGTTGGAAGTGTTCTGGAGCCACTCGTGTTCAGCCTACAGTCAGTTCCCAGAACGCTGTCCCTGTTCCAGTGGGGAAACCCCCATGCTTTGCAGCAGGAAAGATTCACAGGAAACCAAGGAAGCTTTCCCATCTCCAGGAAGCTCCCCCCACTCTACCAGTCAGATAGCCTCTGACTACCAGGAATGTGTTTATGGATCAAGATCTGATCATTTTAGGAGCCTTAACGTTAAATAAATTAGGATTTTCTCAGAGAACTGTCTGAATGTTCCCACTGTTTTGGATTTGACTGGGCTTCCTTTCTTCCCAGAAAGTGGCACAGTGGTGGGATTGGATGCAGGATGGGAATGCTGTGTATGACAGGTAGAGAATTTGGTTGTTGCTAAGCAAGGCTTGTCCTTCTCAAGGACTCTGCAGGGTCGTAGAAGCCACTCAATATCCCCATGCTCTGCCATGAAGGAGGTGACAAAGAGCCTGGAGGGAGCATGTCCAGGAGAGCAGAACGGACTGGAAAGAAGGATATTCTAGGTGCTGGGAGCACCTGTATGTCGGCCCAGCCAGTTCCTGCCGGCTTTTGGTGGTGCCTGAGCAGGGCTGCAACGATGACAGGGACATCCTGCAGCAACATCCCCCTCTCCATCTGGGCGTGCGCTCAGTCCCAAAGCTCACCCTGATCCTGATCTCAAGCTCACTCCATGTTGAGACACACTCACACTCCTGGATTTAATCTCATCCCAGTGCCAGACTGGTGCAGCCCCAGAGCCAATCTCAAGGCCAGGCCTAAGGCAAATGGCACATTTAGCCTTAGTCCCAGTTCCAACTCTAATCTAAAACCCAGCCCTAACAGCCAAGTCCAGCCCCAATTCCAGCTCCTTGCCTAATGCTCCGCCCTAAAACAAATTCCGCGTTTAGCCCTAAGCACAAAGCCAGCCCCAATTGCAACTCTAAGCCCAAGACCAATGGCAATTTCAAGCCCTAAATGCAGTTTGGAGTGCCAGCCCACACTCCAATGGCAGCTTTAACTCGAACTCCCAAAGTCAGCCCCAGTTCCTGCCCTAAGGCCAGCACCGTTCTTGGACCTAAGCCCAAAGGCATCTCCAGTTGTGCTCCTTAGCCCAAGCCCAGCTCTAAGCTCAAAGCTACTGTGATAAATATATTACAGTGTTGGCTTTGCAATTGTTAGAGTGAACACTAAGGTTTTTAACACTGGCTTTTATAAAAGAAGTTTTGCTGAAGTTTGGAGATCTTTTAATGTGAATGTTGTGTTGTGATGTTAGTGAAGGTGTTGTTTTGTTAACGTTACCCAATGAAAGAGTAGGAACTTGTTGAATGTATTGACAAGTAACAAATCATCAGGACTGGGACAACTACACATGCCTGAAAAAGGTGGGAGGGGGAGAAACTGTGCTAAAATGTTTGAATATGTAGAACCGTTTGTAAATATTTTTGTTGGGCTTGTGCAATACCCGGGGGAGCAGGGGTAGTTTCTGCCCCGCCCCTCGCTACGATTGGCCGATTGTGCCGTCACTCCTCGTTCTGCCACGCTGATTGGGCAGAGCGGGGACAAGCCCGTCCCCGGTGCCGCCCCCAGAGCGCCCCTGGCGGAGCTAAGGCGCCATTGCCGGAGCGTGTGTGCGGGCCCGGGAGCGGCGGCGGCGGAGCTCGGAGGCGGCCCCAGCGCAGGTGGGAGCCGCGCTCGGTTCTGCGGGGGCTCGGGGCTCGCTGCGGGCGGAGGGGGCGGCGGGGGGCTCTGTCGGGTTCGTTGTCCCGTGCCCGGCCCGTGTTGCCCCTGGGCTGGGGGCGCTGCGGGAGCGGCTGCCCGCGGTCTCCTTCCCGCTGGGAGCTCGGCCGGAGCCGGTGCCGGAGCAGCGCCGGCTCGTCCCGGTTCCTGTGGGCAGGACACAGGTGGCTGCCCTGTCCCCGGGACCCTGCGCTGGGGCCGCCTCACCGAGCTCCGGCCGCCGCTGAACAACAGTGCACGTCAATTAGTGCCATTTTCTGGAAGTGATCATCTCTTATCTACAAGTCCCTGACCCTGTTTCCTCGCATTGCTCGGGGCAGCTGAGTCACAGGGGGAGAAGGAAGGAACACAAGGGTGTTGAGGTTTTAAGAAACTTTTTATTCCAAAACCTGCCATAACAAACAGGCTCTCCTAACGACCCTAACTAACTAGCAGTCCTAACTACCCTACCTAACTAGACCTAACTACTGTCACAAAAAGCTGTTCTCAGATGTTTCATCTCCTCTGCTGCACCCGCCGTTGCTTTGCTGCAGTGATCAGAGGGGTCAGGCTGGAGAGAGGCTTGGCTGATGATAAAAATGGGTGCTGTCCAAAGGATAAAAAAGAAAGAAATGAACCATTACTTTCTAGAGTCAAGTTCCTGGACAAAGGGGAATGGTTTGAAACTCAAGAGAGGGAAGCAGGCTCAGATTGGGTCGAAGGAAGAATTCTTTTATCAGGAGACTGGGGAAACACTGACAGAGGGTGCCCGGAGATGTGGGAGGTGCCTCCTCCCTGGAAGCATCCAAACTCAGGTCAGACAGGGCTCTGAGCCACCTGAGCCACTTGAAGATGTCCCTGCTCTGTGGGTTTAGCAGGTGCAGATGACCTCGAAAGGACCCTGCCAGCCCAAAGCAGGCGAGGGCTCTGCTTGCTTTGCTCGTGAAAAGCAGCGAGACTGGAGATTGGCGGAGGGGGGGCCCCCCAAGAAAACCCCTCCCTCCCTCCCTCCCTGCCTCCCTCCCTCCCTGCCTCCCTCCCTTGTGCTGCTGTTTCCCCTGCAGCCGCTTCGCATTCACCTGCAGCAGCTCCTGGGCAGAGAAGCGCCGCTCCTCGTCCGGCTCCAGGCTGCACTCGAGGAAGTCCCGCAGCAGAGCCGACAGGCGCCTGGGCTCCTGCAGCTGCGGGGTCCCGTTCTGCCGGATCAGAGCGCGAGCCTGCAGGAAAAGCAAACCCAGGGCTCTGCCGGCTTCCTTCACACCCACGAGTGCTCACATCGACCCTGGCTCCTCAGCCCCAGCTCCGGGGGCAGTTTCCTCCCTGGCAGAGGCACTGCTCATGGCTCATTTTTCTATGCCAGCCAAAACCCCCAAACCCTGGTGCAGCCGCAGCCATTGCAACATCCAAATGATCTTGCCCTGAGAGCCACTTTCGTTGGCTGACGTTATTAGTAGGAACCTGCATCAGAAATAGCACATTTTTGCTTCTCCAAATACCAGCTTTATGGGCCATTTCCAAGAGCCAGTGTGGCCGGCATGTGTTATATCAAAGGATTCTTACATCAAACACATGTCTGCAGTGCCACTGACCCTGAAGTAAATGCATTCCTGATGCCCCATCCTGGAAACTGCCAGGCAAGGAACAGGAGGTTTGGGTTGCTGAAAGCTCCGGCTTGATGACAGAGAAAGCAGCTCGGACCAGGAAGGAAATATGTTGGACTAGGGGTGTGGTAAGCAATGCTCTTCATGTTTTAGACAAGTTTCCCAGTGAGAAAAATCAGGGGGAGTTGATCTGGCTCTTTTAGAAAGTCCTTCAGAAAACTTGTAGGGTTTGGGGGTGGATTTTGGGGTTGGTTTGGGGTTTTTCTGCAAGATAACATTAGAGCTGATACACTGGCTTTGCGTTTTCAGGTCATCCTCACAGACGGAAGAGCTGCAACAACTTAAAACCCAAAGCAAATTGTTGCTGGAGACTGCCGAATGTTCATCTGTGCTCAGGCTCGAGTCCTCTGGGAGTTCCCTTCCCAATGTGCAGAAACCTCCAGCTGCTCCTCCCAGTGCAGGGCCAGCCTGTGCTCACACGCCTCTGCAAACACTGGAGAATTTGCCTCTTACCATAGCCCCTGTTTGCTTGAAGTAAGGAGGTTCTCCTTCCACCATCTCGATGGTCACAATACCAAAAGACCAGATGTCCACCTTGGGGCCATAAGGAGAACTGGTCACAACTTCTGGGGCCATCCAGTGAGCAGTGCCCACCATGGAGCTGCACTGGTCCTGCTCAGGGCCGAGCTGAGCGCAGAGGCCAAAATCAGCTGAGGACAGAAACAAACACTGTCAAAGACAGCTGGAATGAGGAAACCAAGCACAAAGATTCCCCACTCTCAGTCTGAGAATGCAGTACTGAAGCCAGCTGGAAAAGTCCTCAGGGCTGTGGCCAAGGAATGATGGAACTGGACCCTTAAAGAAACCCTCAGCTTTCATGCAGTGGCTTTTACTGCTTCCCTTGAAGTTTAGATTCCAACTCCCGTCCCTCTGGAAGGGCCACACCTAGAGCAAAGCCACTCCTGACACCCTGCTCCTCTCCTGAGCTCTCTGTGCGGGGCAGTTGCTCTCAGCTGGCTGCAGCAGCCGGGCAGTGCCACCAGCAGCACTTGTGGGGCTCTGGTTGTCACTGGGAAACAGCCTCAGACTCACACCCTGGGAGCACCGTGCCTGGCCAGGAGCACCCACCCAGTTTGACAGAGCCGTCCATTCCCAGAAGGATGTTGGAGCTCTTCAGATCTCTGTGGATCACCCGGTTGGAATGGAGGAAATCCAGGCCCTGCAGACACTGAGAGAGAACAAGAAACACAAGGGTAAAAATCAATGGCCAGAATACATCACACAAGAAAGGGCAGTTTGGAATTGTCCCGGCAGCAACTTTGCTGCGACAGGCCAGGAGACAGTGCAGACAAGCTCCAGGCAAATGGTTCAAGGCAAAGCTGAGAACAGCAAATCAACTAAAAAAAAAGACAGACAGAGTATCACAACAGCAGGAAAGGGGCACAAGAACAGAGTAGAAGTGTAGTGAGACTGCAGGTCGTTCACTTCAGAGGCTCTTTCTTCTCCAGTTCATAAAAGCAACACGGAAACAAAGCCCTGAGCATGGAGCCACTCCTGTTCTCACACCCTGTTTGGAAGGACCATGGTGTCCAAGCCACGGGAAGCACAAGCAGGATCCCTCACCTCCCGACTGACAGCTGCCATCTCTCCTTCAGCCATGCGTGTCTGTGTGACAATGTCCTGCAAAGTTCCTCCATCCATGTATTCCATCACCAGCCAGAGATCTTCATCAACAAGGAAGCTGGGAGAGGAAAACAGCGGCATGGAGGTGAATGTGCACTGCTCAACTCCCCCATGGAAAAGCCTCAAGTGGAGTTGTGTTTCCAGGTCACTTGTCAATGAGAGTAGAATCAGATAGAGAGACATTCCTGCCAGCCTGCACAGGCCTTGGAATCTACACAGTCTGAAGGAGAAGGAGACACCTGTGAGAAAGGAGATGCCTTAGATGGCAAGCAAGTGAAAAATGCAGTTTAGCAACAGCCCAGATCAATGTGGAACCACAAGACTTGCCCCCAGCTGGTTCAGCGTCTGAACTCATCAGTTCCACCATTCCCTCCAGAACAAGGCAACACAACTTCCAGAGTTATCCAGGCAAGGAGGCTGTACAGCACTTGGGACAAAAGTTATCAACTGTTTGGAAAACCTTGCACAAAGTGCCTTCACAAACTGGCAAGGCCATTGAAAAATGGGCAAATGAGGCACTTCTGGAAACCTGGGCTTCCTGGCATCTGCAGCAATGGAAACGAGTTGGAAAGAAGAAGCCAAGGGAAATAATTTCTGCCATGGTTTATCAGCACTTGTCATAAGACACAGCAAAGGGGGTCACCTTGAAGAAAAAAACAAACAAAAGCATGGAGGGAGTGAACTGCCAGGCTATTGTTTTGGGAAGATATGGCTGGGTCAGGCTTTTTCAGAACAGGCTACAGACTACAGATGAAAGATGAATGCAGGGTCCTTGCATGGCATAAGACCTGAAGCACTCACCTGTCCAAAGAGTTGACAATGTTGGGGTTCTTCTTGCCTTGCAGGACCAGGATCTCATTCACAGCTCGTTCCCTGTTCTGCTCTCCGAGACTCATTTTCTTTATGGCCACCTGAAGCGACATTGCAGACCTTTAACTGGAGGGGTCTGCGGCAGGAGACCACAGCAAACACGGAGCAAATATTTCTGGAGCAGCGGAGCCAGGCTGTGCCAAACTGCCTTGGGATGGGACACCAGAGCTCAGCAAGTGCCGTTCCCACAGCCCATTTCTCTGCTCACTGTGGGCTGCTTACAGGACACGTGGCCAGAGACATTTGGCCTTGTAAGCTCTGCAGAAATGGTCCCTCAGCTGTCAGCCTCAAAGCTCTAACAACATTTTCTGCACCTACAGTCTTCTCAAATGGCCTTAGTTTACCACCACTCTGATGATGATCATCAACATCATTATTATTATTAAACACATTTTGCAAGCAGGAGGTCATTCTGGTCCTGTGAAACAGAGCAAAACAGCCCAGAACCCTTTAGCAATTCTATGGGATTTGGTCATGATTTCAAATGCCACTGCTCTGTTTGGGGTTGCACAAGAAAGCAAACACGCACATCCATTGCTCACATGAATCCTGTCACAGGCTGTCACTGACACCAGACTCAAACACAACTGCAGGGTTTAGGAGAGAGCTTTGCTCTGGGCATTCATCTTCTCATTTCCTCTCCCTCTCCCTCTCTGTGAGCAGCTGCAGTAGGACTAGAACCCCAAACTGAGCCCAAGCAGGATCTCTCCCTAATTAGGCCATGAGGTATCCTTTGAAGATGAAAAGCAGGATGGAAAAACTGCTAAATAGCATTCCTGTCCAAGGCTGGGATGCAGAGAAATTGGGCCTCAGTCTCCACCAGTTGACGCATTCACGGTTTTAGACTTGAAGACCAAGCCAGCGTGTCCTGCTCTGACAGACACCACTGCCCTCCTTGCATTCCTTTGGGCACTTCAGAAGGACCAAGTCTGCCCCAGCTGTGTTCTGAAGGCTGACACTGCTCTGCCTTCAGAGGAGCAGCCTGAGCAGGAAAGCTCTGCTGGGCCCCCAAAGCTCCAGCCATAGCTCCGAGCAGAGGGGAGAGCCCTTGAGAGCTGCCAGACGTGCTGGACATGTTGGCACTGACCTCTCCTCCAGTGGCCCTGTCGAGTCCTTTATAAACAGTTCCGAAAGCCCTGGAGACAAAACAGCAGAGAAGAAAGAAGCAGTGCTTTAGGCCCTGGGAGTGAAAGCCAGCCCACACAGGAGATCTCTGCTGCCTGCAGCATTCACAAAACACCTGGGTGCATCGACCCTTCAAACACCAGAGCAGCAGCTGCCATGCAAGCTGTGCAAGAGAAAACTGAGGCCAACATGAAGGAAAAGGGATGGAGCAAATCCCAAATGTCTACACTGAATTCCTTTAGTTCAAAACCTGAGGTGGGGGGTGGGTGTCTAAAAACCTGGAAAATAATGCATTACATTCTTTTGCATTTCCTGCCTAAGACTTGCAGGATCCACAGGGGCCCTGCCATCAGGCAGGTGATGCATTTTCCTCTCGAGTGCAGCAGCTCTGTGTCTGTTACTGAATGTATGGGGTTTACTACCTGTGCTGGGAAAAGCACTTCCTAGTTTTTCTTGAGAACTGCTTTCTAAGAGTCTGACTGGTGACCAGGTCACCACGTGAGTTGCTCTTTAAGGCAATCAAATTCCAGGCACTGAAGATCTTCCAGGTCCTGCTCCTTGCTGCAGGCGGGACACTGCCAGCCTCAGAGGCCTTTGACAGTGCCTTCTGACCACAGTTACCAATTTGGATTAGGACTGAGAGACAGCAGGATCATACCCCAGTGTCTGAACGTCTCTCCTGACTTCTCACTTGATCCTGCACCAGCCAAATACCTGGCCCTGCTTGTGCATAAGTAACTGCCATGCACTTACCCTTGGCCAATCTGCCCCAGTTCCAGGTATTTCTCAGCAGGCTCCCCCACGCTCACCATGCTCCCTGAAAGAAACCACACGGAAGATGCTCCCTCCCAGATGGAGACCCTGCCCTGCAGCAGAGCCAGAATGCAGCCCCACTCCCTGGGGCCATGAGCCCCTTGGTCTCAGCTGGGGAAGGACAGTAAATGACTCCGTGACATTCAGCTGCAGAGCAGCACGAGGTGCAGCTCATGCAGAGACACACGCACAGCACCCTGCTGTGGCACACAGGAACAGAACAGACGTACTCAGCTGCATCAGGCACCACTCCCCTCTCCCCTCCCCACTCCCCTCTCCCCTCCCCACAGCTTCGAGGCTGTGCTGATGTCAGAATGTTCATCCCAGGATCCCACAGCAGAGGGAGGTTCAGTGTCCTCTTCCCAAGCAGAGGCAGGTTCTCCGTCCTCTTCCCAAAGAGCTGCAGGTTCTCCGTCCTCTTTCCAAAATGCTGCAGGTTGGCCATCATCCCACGCTGTGGGAGCTTTTC
Source organism: Cinclus cinclus (assembly GCF_963662255.1). Lineage (NCBI taxonomy): Eukaryota > Metazoa > Chordata > Aves > Passeriformes > Cinclidae > Cinclus > Cinclus cinclus. The sequence goes on from NC_085080.1 coordinate 502,686, forward strand.
TATCCTCATCCCATTCCAGGGGACATCCACCATCCTCGTCGCACGCCGGGAGATGTCCGCTGTCCTTGTCCCACACTGCGGGAGCCTCACCGTTGTATTCCCAAACCACGGGGTGTTCGCCCTCATCCCCCAGAACAGCAGGAAGCTCACTGCTGTCTTCTTCCTCTCTGGAAGCAGAGGGAGCCAGAGGAGGTGCTGGTGCAGCTTTTCCGCCCTGTGGACAGGCAGTAGTGTGAGGGACAGGAAGTTCTATCTCAGTTATCACCTTATTTATCCTCAGCTACTCATCCAGCTGCGCTATGCAGAAACAAAGTTCAGAGTTGTCCAAACTAACAATGGGCTAAAGTTGACATTGCCACTTATTGTTGGGAATTTGATATTTCACCGTGGCTAAGGCCAGTCTTCTACCTGCAAAACCAGGCCTGCAGCTCTTCTAAAACTCTTCAGCAGAAAAGGAGAAAACTGCCAGGGATCCCTTTGCTGTTGCTGCTGCAAAGACCCTGACAGGAGCTTTCCTTCAGCCTCCCAGCATGGCACTCAGCTGCCACACACAGAGCTCACAACTTGCTGCACAATTCTGAACACCAAAGGTTTCTTCCCACTCACCGAAGGAGGAGCTGCTTGGGATCCACGCATGAGGTGCCCTGCAGTGGGAGAGGGAACATGAACCAGATGCTGGTAGGAAAAAAAACTGCCTGTGGTGGGAAGTGCCACAGAGCAAGGCAACCCCAAGAGAGCATTTTGCTTTCACAGCATCCCTCCAGGAGCCACAGTCCCTTCACAGAGCAAGCAAAAGAGCAGCACAAAATACTGGGCTGTGTCGGTTCTTGGCTGGACCAGCAAATGGAGGGAGTTCTAGGCTCCACTGCCACAGACGCCCTGCTTGAGGGAACAGAACCCGTGCGGGCCTCATTGCAAACGCCTCGCTGGCTGTAGACACCCCCTTCTTCAGCTGCAGCTGCTGCCAGGAGCTCTGCCAATCTAATGGTGTCTTCATGGCAATTTGGTTACAAAGTCACCTGGGGTCCAGAGGAAGAACAGAAAGCACACAGCAAGCCCAACGCCACAGATGCTGCAGCCAGGGAAAAAGTCAACTTACTTGCCAAGTGGGTTAAAAAATATCCTGAATAAGCCACAGAGTACAGAGTGCAAACTGCAGCAACCACTGGCTGGATCATTGTGGCTGTGCTGCACACGTCTGCAGACTGTAGCCCTGCAAGCACAGAAGGACACACGTCAGGGGCTGGGCTGAGAATGCCTCGGGCAGGAGGATCCTCCGGCAATCAGCAGGCACCCAGCGCTGCTCCGGGCACTGAGGCCTCTGTCCCACAGCAATGGGAACACCACTGGGATGTGGCAACGTTCCTGTGACATCACAGCAGCAGCTCACGCAAAAACCACTTGGAAGGTTCTCCTATGTCACAAAGGAGCACAAAGAATCCTCCCAGGGCACAGCCTACTGCCCAAAGGATCCAAGAGGAACTCTGCAAATGCAGCAAACAAGGACACCCATAATCCAGTGTGAACGCTGAGGAGGAGCAAGGACGGGACAAAACCAAAGGAAACATGACCTTTAGTCACTGATGCTTCTGACTAAAACCAGCAAGGCTTGTTCCATCTGGGATCTTTGTTCTAGTTCTAAAAACAAGCAAGGTTCTCCACTCTAAATATACAGAATGCAGAAACTGGGGAGGAGGTGGGATTAGGAAGGAGGAGGAGCAGGAGAAGGGAGATAGGAAAAGGAGGAGCAGTAAGGGGAGGAGCAGGAGGAGACAGAGAAGGAGAAGCAGGAGGTTCCAGTGCTCCCTGTGGCCGCAGCCCCCGGGACCATCAGCCCCACCGCATCCTGCAGGTCAGCAGGGAGGGAAAGCTCATCCCAATCCTATCGGGGGGTCCCTGGGACGGTTTTTTTTTTAATTGGGGTGTGTTTGGAGCTCGCATATTGCGGAATTGAACCCCAAATATCATCTGGTATCCCTGGGAGGTTTTTTCCTGTGTGTGTGTGTTTGGATCTTGCAGGACGCCAAAGATGAGCCTCTTGGGGGGATATTTGGGGGTCCACGTGGCCATTGTCCAGTATTGGCAGGGGGTCCAGTATTGGTCCTGGGAACCCCTGCGACCTCTAGAGTAGGGAGAACAGAGAGGGGTGATCCCGGAGCTGGGGGGTCCCTGGCAGCCTGGAATGGGGGGGAGGGACCTCTGGGATCGCAGGGATCTCAAAGTGAGGCATCAGTGAAGAAGGGACCCCATGGACCCCCCAAAAGCCCTTGGATCATCCCTAAGCAGGACCCTGGAGAAGGGGGAACCCCTGGAGCCATTGGACTCCCATCATCCAAAGGAAGGGAAACCTCTGGGACCCCAAAGTGGAGAAATCAGAGATAGGGAACACCTTGGAGGGTTTTTTTGGGTTGAATCTTGATATTTTGGAGAATTTAATGGATGCAAGACACCTCCTACATTCTAGAGATGGATTTGGGCAGGAGGGGCCCCCAGCCCGAGGAGCCCCCAACTTGTTTTTCCCCTCAAACCAGGATTTGTCATTCCCAAGCCACGGCTGGATGGAGGAAGAAGAAAAGCCCCACAAGTGCTTGGAATGTGAGAAGAGCTTCTGCTACAGCTCCCACCTGAGGGAACACCAGAACATCCACACTGGGGAATGGCTCTGTGGGTATGGGAAATGTGGGAAGAGTTTCAGTTGAAGCTCCAACCTCACCAAGGACCACAAGATCCACACTGGGGAATGGCCTGGAATGTGGGAAGACCTTGAGGTCTTCCTCACTGGGCTCTGGCCGCCGTCTCACCGAGCTCCGGCGCCGCCGCTCCCGGGCCCGCACACACGCTCCGGCAATGGCGCCTTAGCTCCGCCAGGGGCGCTCTGGGGGCGGCACCGGGGCCGGCCTTCTCCCCGCTCTGCCCAATCAGCGCGGCAGAACGAGGAGTGACGGCAGAATCGGCCAATCGCAGCGAGGGGCGGGCTCTGCGCACGGCCCAGCCCCGGCCCGAGCTCTCAGGGCCCCCCGGGCTGTGTGAGGGGAAAAGCCGGAGATGAGGAACAGCCCTGGAACGGGCCCGGGCCTGGGCCCGAGTCGGGATTTGTCTGAAAACACCAACAAAGTTCTCCGGAGCTCCCGGCACGCCTTTCCCAGCCCTGCGTGTTGGGAGGCTCCAGCTCAGCGGGAAGCCCTGGAGCCTCACATCTGCTACCGCAATTCAGAAGCGTCGGTGCATGGCTTTGATTTTTCCCCCAGAAATGAGAAAACTGCCCCAAGTCCCTTCAGCTGAGTGGACGAGGGGACAGATTTCAAGCAGAAAACTCACCAAATCGTTTTTCCGCATTGGTTGGAAAGAACCACCCAAGGCGACGCGAACCGGGCTCTCCTCCAGCTGCTGTCCCAGCTGAAGCCCTCGCTGGCTGCTCCGGGCTGGATGCGCACACTGGGAGCACCGGGAAGGCTGATGGAGCGGCTCCAGGGCTCCCCCAGCCGGGACGGAACGTGGCAGGGGGAACCACCGGGCAGCCGGTGCCGAGGGAACACGAGCGACACCGGGGGCGCCTTCGCAAGCACTTAACGCGAAAGGTAAAATACCGTGGAACACAAAAGCAACAGGGCAACACGAGGATGTGTCCCGTTGTTGTGGGGTGACGCTGGTGCGATGCCAGCGTTTTAAAGGAGAAACAAGAAGTCCCAAGATATTCAGCAAAATTTAAGTTGCTTTATTTGATGCAGACGGAGCAAGCAGTGCTGGGGAACGTGAGGGGTCACCGCCCACTCCACGCTCCACCGAACCTTGGTTTGCAGCCTCTTCTTACAGTATGGCCTCTCGTTGTAATCAGTAATTTTTGGGTTTTTCCTGTCATAACTTTGCCAGGTAAGCAGTGGTGGTTGAATAAATCTCTGTAAATTCTTTGGTCTCACAGATAACCATCTGGTCTTGGTAAATAAAAACAGGCAAAAATCAGAAAGTCTGGTCTTTTGTAGATGGGCAGCATTGATAAAACAATTGGAAATTGAGAAAGAGGGGCAGGGTCTGGGAGGGACTATGGGGACAGTGGGATGCACGGAGGAGACACTGGGAGGGACTGGGATGGACTGGGAGAGCCACAGGAGACACTGGGGGAGCGGCAGGAAGCCCTGGGGATGGGCACAAGGACTGCTGAGGGCTCTGGGGTGATTCCCAGGGAGGTTTTGAGGGGCTCCAGGGTCATTCCCAGGGAAGGGCCTGTCAGGACATGCTCTGCTGCACGCTCACCTCTCTGCTCCATGAGGAACGGGCCGGACAATTCGTAGTGCTGGCACCGAGTGCTCCCCAGAGCCCACATGTACTCCAGCCATTCCAGGTTGCTGATCAAGCACTTCACATTCATCTCCCCATAGGGGGTGTCCACCCTTCTCCCTCTTTTCTTCCTTCTTTCTCATCGTCCCCCTCCATTATCGTCAGCTGCTCCCCAGTTCGCTCTTGGTGTCCCATTCCCTCTTTTTGCCCTTTCGTCCCCTTTTTCCCACAAGCCCCCCATTCCCAGCCCCCTACCGCTCAGTTTTAGAGACCCACTCTCCCCTTCTGCCCACTTCCCCACCCGGTAGACTCCTCCCTCATCCTCAATCCCCTCCCACGCTTCCTCTGGAGGTCCCGCTCCTCCCACCACCCAGGTTAGAGGTCTCATCACCCCCTTTTTCCCCTGTTTACCCATCGTGTCCCACCTCCCCCGCTCACCCGACAGCTCCGCAGGCGGGGCTGGCTCCCAGCACCACCAGCACGGCCCCAGCTGCCGCCACACGCCCCAGGGCCCGCGCCGGGCAGGTGCCGCCAGCCCCAAAGCAGCCGCGCTGCACTGGGAGCACCAGACCGGAGCAGGCTCGGGCCATGAGCGCCGCGCGCTCTGATTGGCTGAGAGCACTTTGGGCACCTGTTCTTCTGAGGCTGCCCCTGGCAACTGATGAGTCATCAACTATTCGCACTCTGATTGGCTGCAGTGCGCTCCAGCTGCTTTCTGATTGCAGTCCGGGGGGGGGGGGGGGGGGGAGGAGGGGAGGTTCTTTCCGGAGGGGGAACCTTGGCATGCTGGGCAGGTGGGAGCTCAGGTGCGCCCAGAAATGTGTCCCCAGGTAAGCGAGATCTCAGGGGTGCCCATGGCGAGGGCTAGCCCGATGCCAGGCTCCCACCAAAGCCACTCTGTCCCTGCCCCCAGCAGCCGCCAGGACAGAAAATGGAACCAAAGGTTCCTGGCTGGGGATAAGGACCAGAAGAGATCCCTCAGCAAACTCCGGCACAGGCACAACAGACCCAGCCTGGGCGCAGTGAGTGAATTTATTACCAACCAACTCACAGCACCACAAGGAGAAGGGAAAGAAATCTCTCCAACACCTTCCCCCGACCCAACAGGGATCACGAGGACCACGGATCACCAGGGCTCTGCCCAACGGGGGTCGCTGGGGATCATCCAGCACCGATCCTCCCATGGGGGATGGAGCTGCAGCAGAGCACAAAGCTCGCCCCGCACTCGGGGAAGTCGCAGGGCTTCCCTTGGTGGTGCCTCTGCTGGTGTCAGTAAAAGTGAGAGCTCCAGGTCCCTTCGTGTCTCTATCACTCCATCGGGCCTCTCCTTGGAGTAGATGTGCTGATGAGGGGCGAGCTCAGAATTCCACCTGAAGGTCTTCCCACGTTCCAGGCCATTCCCCAGTGTGGATCTTGTGGTCCTTGGTGAGGTTGGAGCTTCAACTGAAACTCTTCCCACATTTCCCATACCCACAGAGCCATTCCCCAGTGTGGATGTTCTGGTGTTCCCTCAGGTGGGAGCTGTAGCAGAAGCTCTTCTCACATTCCAAGCACTTGTGGGGCTTTTCTTCTTCCTCCATCCAGCCGTGGCTTGGGAATGACAAATCCTGGTTTGAGGGGAAAAACAAGTTGGGGGCTCCTCGGGCTGGGGGCCCCTCCTGCCCAAATCCATCTCTAGAATGTAGGAGGTGTCTTGCATCCATTAAATTCTCCAAAATATCAAGATTCAACCCAAAAAAACCCTCCAAGGTGTTCCCTATCTCTGATTTCTCCACTTTGGGGTCCCAGAGGTTTCCCTTCCTTTGGATGATGGGAGTCCAATGGCTCCAGGGGTTCCCCCTTCTCCAGGGTCCTGCTTAGGGATGATCCAAGGGCTTTTGGGGGGTCCATGGGGTCCCTTCTTCACTGATGCCTCACTTTGAGATCCCTGCGATCCCAGAGGTCCCTCCCCCCCATTCCAGGCTGCCAGGGACCCCCCAGCTCCGGGATCACCCCTCTCTGTTCTCCCTACTCTAGAGGTCGCAGGGGTTCCCAGGACCAATACTGGACCCCCTGCCAATACTGGACAATGGCCACGTGGACCCCCAAATATCCCCCCAAGAGGCTCATCTTTGGCGTCCTGCAAGATCCAAACACACACACACAGGAAAAAACCTCCCAGGGATACCAGATGATATTTGGGGTTCAATTCCGCAATATGCGAGCTCCAAACACACCCCAATTAAAAAAAAAAACCGTCCCAGGGACCCGCCGATAGGATTGGGATGAGCTTTCCCTCCCTGCTGACCTGCAGGATGCGGTGGGGCTGATGGTCCCGGGGGCTGCGGCCACAGGGAGCACTGGAACCTCCTGTTTCTCCTTCTCTGTCTCCTCCTGCTCCTCCCCTTACTGCTCCTCCTTTTCCTATCTCCCTTCTCCTGCTCCTCCTCCTTCCTAATCCCACCTCCTCCCCAGTTTCTGCATTCTGTATATTTAGAGTGGAGAACCTTGCTTGTTTTTAGAACTAGAACAAAGATCCCAGATGGAACAAGCCTTGCTGGTTTTAGTCAGAAGCATCAGTGACTAAAGGTCATGTTTCCTTTGGTTTTGTCCCGTCCTTGCTCCTCCTCAGCGTTCACACTGGATTATGGGTGTCCTTGTTTGCTGCATTTGCAGAGTTCCTCTTGGATCCTTTGGGCAGTAGGCTGTGCCCTGGGAGGATTCTTTGTGCTCCTTTGTGACATAGGAGAACCTTCCAAGTGGTTTTTGCGTGAGCTGCTGCTGTGATGTCACAGGAACGTTGCCACATCCCAGTGGTGTTCCCATTGCTGTGGGACAGAGGCCTCAGTGCCCGGAGCAGCGCTGGGTGCCTGCTGATTGCCGGAGGATCCTCCTGCCCGAGGCATTCTCAGCCCAGCCCCTGACGTGTGTCCTTCTGTGCTTGCAGGGCTACAGTCTGCAGACGTGTGCAGCACAGCCACAATGATCCAGCCAGTGGTTGCTGCAGTTTGCACTCTGTACTCTGTGGCTTATTCAGGATATTTTTTAACCCACTTGGCAAGTAAGTTGACCTTTTCCCTGGCTGCAGCATCTGTGGCGTTGGGCTTGCTGTGTGCTTTCTGTTCTTCCTCTGGACCCCAGGTGACTTTGTAACCAAATTGCCATGAAGACACCATTAGATTGGCAGAGCTCCTGGCAGCAGCTGCAGCTGAAGAAGGGGGTGTCTACAGCCAGCGAGGCGTTTGCAATGAGGCCCGCACGGGTTCTGTTCCCTCAAGCAGGGCGTCTGTGGCAGTGGAGCCTAGAACTCCCTCCATTTGCTGGTCCAGCCAAGAACCGACACAGCCCAGTATTTTGTGCTGCTCTTTTGCTTGCTCTGTGAAGGGACTGTGGCTCCTGGAGGGATGCTGTGAAAGCAAAATGCTCTCTTGGGGTTGCCTTGCTCTGTGGCACTTCCCACCACAGGCAGTTTTTTTTCCTACCAGCATCTGGTTCATGTTCCCTCTCCCACTGCAGGGCACCTCATGCGTGGATCCCAAGCAGCTCCTCCTTCGGTGAGTGGGAAGAAACCTTTGGTGTTCAGAATTGTGCAGCAAGTTGTGAGCTCTGTGTGTGGCAGCTGAGTGCCATGCTGGGAGGCTGAAGGAAAGCTCCTGTCAGGGTCTTTGCAGCAGCAACAGCAAAGGGATCCCTGGCAGTTTTCTCCTTTTCTGCTGAAGAGTTTTAGAAGAGCTGCAGGCCTGGTTTTGCAGGTAGAAGACTGGCCTTAGCCACGGTGAAATATCAAATTCCCAACAATAAGTGGCAATGTCAACTTTAGCCCATTGTTAGTTTGGACAACTCTGAACTTTGTTTCTGCATAGCGCAGCTGGATGAGTAGCTGAGGATAAATAAGGTGATAACTGAGATAGAACTTCCTGTCCCTCACACTACTGCCTGTCCACAGGGCAGAAAAGCTGCATCAGCGCCTCCTCTGGCTCCCTCTGCTTCCAGAGAGGAAGAAGACAGCAGTGAGCTTCCTGCTGTTCTGGGGGATGAGGGCAAACACCCCGTGGTTTGGGAATACAACGGTGAGGCTCCCGCAGTGTGGGACAAGGACAGCGGACATCTCCCGGCGTGCGACGAGGATGGTGGATGTCCCCTGGAATGGGATGAGGATAGAAAAGCTCCCACAGCGTGGGATGATGGCCAACCTGCAGCATTTTGGGAAGAGGATGGAGAACCTGCAGCTCTTTGGGAAGAGGACGGAGAACCTGCCTCTGCTTGGGAAGAGGACACCGAACCTCCCTCTGCTGTGGGATCCTGGGATGAACATTCTGACAGCAGCACAGCCTCGCAGCCAGAGGGGAGAGGGGAGTGGTGCCTGATGCAGCTGAGTACGTCTGTTCTGTTCCTGTGTGCCAGAGCAGGGTGCTGTGCGTGTGTCTCTGCATGAGCTGCACCTCGTGCTGCTCTGCAGCTGAATGTCACGGAGTCATTTACTGTCCTTCCCCAGCTGAGACCAAGGGGCTCATGGCCCCAGGGAGTGGGGCTGCATTCTGGCTCTGCTGCAGGGCAGGGTCTCCATCTGGGAGGGAGCATCTTCCGTGTGGTTTCTTTCAGGGAACATGGTGAGCGTGGGGGAGCCTGCTGAGAAATACCTGGAACTGGGGCAGATTGGCCAAGGGTAAGTGCATGGCAGTTACTTATGCACAAGCAGGGCCAGGTATTTGGCTGGTGCAGGATCAAGTGAGAAGTCAGGAGAGACCTTCAAACACTGGGGTATGATCCTGCTGTCTCTCAGTCCTAATCCAAATTGGTAACTGTGGTCAGAAGGCACTGTCAAAGGCCTCTGAGGCTGGCAGTGTCCTGCCTGCAGCAAGGAGCAGGACCTGGAAAATCGTCAGTGTCTGGAATTTGATTGCCTTAAAGAGCAACTCACGTGGTGACCTGGTCACCAGTCAGACTCTTAGAAAGCAGTTCTCAAGAAAAACTAGGAAGTGCTTTTCCCAGCACAGGTAGTAAACCCCATACATTCAGTAACAGACACAGAGCTGCTGCACTCGAGAGGAAAATGCATCACCTGCCTGATGGCAGGGCCCCTGTGGATCCTGCAAGTCTTAGGCAGGAAATGCAAAAGAATGTAATGCATTATTTTCCAGGTTTTTAGACACCCACCCCCCACCTCAGGTTTTGAACTAAAAGAATTCAGTGTAGACACTTGGGATTTGCTCCATCCCTTTTCCTTCATGTTGGCCTCAGTTTTCTCTTGCACAGCTTGCATGGCAGCTGCTGCTCTGGTGTTTGAAGGGTCGATGCACCCAGGTGTTTTGTGAATGCTGCAGGCAGCAGAGATCTCCTGTGTGGGCTGGCTTTCACTCCCAGGGCCTAAAGCACTGCTTCTTTCTTCTCTGCTGTTTTGTCTCCAGGGCTTTCGGAACTGTTTATAAAGGACTCGACAGGGCCACTGGAGGAGAGGTCAGTGCCAACATGTCCAGCACGTCTGGCAGCTCTCAAGGGCTCTCCCCTCTGCTCGGAGCTATGGCTGGAGCTTTGGGGGCCCAGCAGAGCTTTCCTGCTCAGGCTGCTCCTCTGAAGGCAGAGCAGTGTCAGCCTTCAGAACACAGCTGGGGCAGACTTGGTCCTTCTGAAGTGCCCAAAGGAATGCAAGGAGGGCAGTGGTGTCTGTCAGAGCAGGACACGCTGGCTTGGTCTTCAAGTCTAAAACCGTGAATGCGTCAACTGGTGGAGACTGAGGCCCAATTTCTCTGCATCCCAGCCTTGGACAGGAATGCTATTTAGCAGTTTTTCCATCCTGCTTTTCATCTTCAAAGGATACCTCATGGCCTAATTAGGGAGAGATCCTGCTTGGGCTCAGTTTGGGGTTCTAGTCCTACTTCTGCTGCTCACAGAGAGAGAGGGAGAGGGAGAGGAAATGAGAAGATGAATGCCCAGAGCAAAGCTCTCTCCTAAACCCTGCAGTTGTGTTTGGGTCTGGTGTCAGTGACAGCCTGTGACAGGATTCATGTGAGCAATGGATGTGCGTGTTTGCTTTCTTGTGCAACCCCAAACAGAGCAGTGGCATTTGAAATCATGACCAAATCCCATAGAATTGCTAAAGGGTTCTGGGCTGTTTTGCTCTGTTTCTCAGGACCAGAATGACCTCCTGCTTGCAAAATGTGTTTAATAATAATAATGATGTTGATGATCGTCATCATCATCTTCAGAGTGGTGGTAAACTAAGGCCATTTGAGAAGACTGTAGGTGCAGAAAATGTTGTTAGAGCTTTGAGGCTGACAGCTGAGGGACCATTTCTGCAGAGCTTACAAGGCCAAATGTCTCTGGCCACGTGTCCTGTAAGCAGCCCACAGTGAGCAGAGAAATGGGCTGTGGGAACGGCACTTGCTGAGCTCTGGTGTCCCATCCCGAGGCAGTTTGGCACAGCCTGGCTCCGCTGCTCCAGAAATATTTGCTCCATGTTTGCTGTGGTCTCCTGCCGCAGACCCCTCCAGTTAAAGGTCTGCAATGTTGCTTCAGGTGGCCATAAAGAAAATGAGTCTCGGAGAGCAGAACAGGGAACGAGCTGTGAATGAGATCCTGGTCCTGCAAGGCAAGAAGAACCCCAACATTGTCAACTCTTTGGACAGGTGAGTGCTTCAGGTCTTATGCCATGCAAGGACCCTGCGTTCATCTTTCATCTGTAGTCTGTAGCCTGTTCTGAAAAAGCCTGACCCAGCCATATCTTCCCAAAACAATAGCCTGGCAGTTCACTCCCTCCATGCTTTTGTTTGTTTTTTTCTTCAAGGTGACCCCCTTTGCTGTGTCTTATGACAAGTGCTGATAAACCATGGCAGAAATTATTTCCCTTGGCTTCTTCTTTCCAACTCGTTTCCATTGCTGCAGATGCCAGGAAGCCCAGGTTTCCAGAAGTGCCTCATTTGCCCATTTTTCAATGGCCTTGCCAGTTTGTGAAGGCACTTTGTGCAAGGTTTTCCAAACAGTTGATAACTTTTGTCCCAAGTGCTGTACAGCCTCCTTGCCTGGATAACTCTGGAAGTTGTGTTGCCTTGTTCTGGAGGGAATGGTGGAACTGATGAGTTCAGACACTGAACCAGCTGGGGGCAAGTCTTGTGGTTCCACATTGATCTGGGCTGTTGCTAAACTGCATTTTTCACTTGCTTGCCATCTAAGGGATCTCCTTTCTCACAGGTGTCTCCTTCTCCTTCAGACTGTGTAGATTCCAAGGCCTGTGCAGGCTGGCAGGAATGTCTCTCTATCTGATTCTACTCTCATTGACAAGTGACCTGGAAAAACAACTCCACTTGAGGCTTTTCCATGGGGGAGTTGAGCAGTGCACATTCACCTCCATGCCGCTGTTTTCCTCTCCCAGCTTCCTTGTTAATGAAGATCTCTGGCTGGTGATGGAACACATGGATGGAGGAACTTTGCAGGACATTGTCACACAGACACGCATGGCTGAAGGAGAGATGGCAGCTGTCAGTCGGGAGGTGAGGGATCCTGCTTGTGCTTCCCGTGGATTGGACACCATGGTCCTTCCAAACAGGGTGTGAGAACAGGAGTGGCTCCATGCTCAGGGCTTTGTTTCCGTGTTGCTTTTATGAACTGGAGAAGAAAGAGCCTCTGAAGTGAACGACCTGCCAGTCTCACTACACTTCTACTCTGTTCTTGTCCCCTTTCCTGCTGTTGTGGTACTCTCTCTGTCTTTTATTTTAGTTGATTTGCTGTTCTCAGCTTTGCCTTGAACCATTTGCCTGGAGCTTGTCTGCACTGTCTCCTGGCCTGTCGCAGCAAAGTTGCTGCCGGGAGAATTCCAAACTGCCCTTTCTTGTGTGATGTATTCTGGCCATTGATTTTTACCCTTGTGTTTCTTGTTCTCTCTCAGTGTCTGCAGGGCCTGGATTTCCTCCATTCCAACCGGGTGATCCACAGAGATCTGAAGAGCTCCAACATCCTTCTGGGAATGGACGGCTCTGTCAAACTGGGTGGGTGCTCCTGGCCAGGCACGGTGCTCCCAGGGTGTGAGTCTGAGGCTGTTTCCCAGTGACAACCAGAGCCCCACAAGTGCTGCTGGTGGCACTGCCTGGCTGCTGCTGCCAGCTGAGAGCAACTGCCCCGCACAGAGAGCTCAGGAGAGGAGCAGGGTGTCAGGAGTGGCTTTGCTCTAGGTGTGGCCCTTCCAGAGGGACGGGAGTTGGAATCTAAACTTCAAGGGAAGCAGTAAAAGCCACTGCATGAAAGCTGAGGGTTTCTTTAAGGGTCCAGTTCCATCATTCCTTGGCCACAGCCCTGAGGACTTTTCCAGCTGACTTCAGTACTGCATTCTCAGACTGAGAGTGGGGAATCTTTGTGCTTGGTTTCCTCATTCCAGATGTCTTTGACAGCGTTTGTTTCTGTCCTCAGCTGATTTTGGCCTCTGCGCTCAGCTCGGCCCTGAGCAGGACCAGTGCAGCTCCATGGTGGGCACTGCTCACTGGATGGCCCCAGAAGTTGTGACCAGTTCTCCTTATGGCCCCAAGGTGGACATCTGGTCTTTTGGTATTGTGACCATCGAGATGGTGGAAGGAGAACCTCCTTACTTCAAGCAAACAGGGGCTATGGTAAGAGGCAAATTCTCCAGTGTTTGCAGAGGCGTGTGAGCACAGGCTGGCCCTGCACTGGGAGGAGCAGCTGGAGGTTTCTGCACATTGGGAAGGGAACTCCCAGAGGACTCGAGCCTGAGCACAGATGAACATTCGGCAGTCTCCAGCAACAATTTGCTTTGGGTTTTAAGTTGTTGCAGCTCTTCCGTCTGTGAGGATGACCTGAAAACGCAAAGCCAGTGTATCAGCTCTAATGTTATCTTGCAAAAAACCCCCAAACCAACGCCAAAATCCACCCCCAAACCCTACAAGTTTTCTGAAGGACTTTCTAAAAGAGCCAGATCAACTCCGCCCTGATTTTTCTCACTGGGAAACTTGTCTAAAACATGAAGAGCATTGCTTACCACACCCCTAGTCCAAGATATTTCCTTCCTGGTCCGAGCTGCTTTCTCTGTCATCAAGCCGGAGCTTTCAGCAACCCAAACCTCCTGTTCCTTGCCTGGCAGTTTCCGGGATGGGGCATCAGGAATGCATTTACTTCAGGGTCAGTGGCACTGCAGACATGTGTTTGATGTAAGAATCCTTTGATATAACACATGCCGGCCACACTGGCTCTTGGAAATGGCCCGTAAAGCTGGTATTTGGAGAAGCAAAAATGTGCTATTTCTGATGCAGGTTCCTACTAATAACGTCAGCCAACGAAAGTGGCTCTCAGGGCAAGATCATTTGGATGTTGCAACGGCTGCGGCTGCACCAGGGTTTGGGGGTTTTGGCTGGCATAGAAAAATGAGCCGTGAGCAGTGCCTCTGCCAGGGAGGAAACTGCCCCCGGAGCTGGGGCTGAGGAGCCAGGGTCGATGTGAGCACTCGTGGGTGTGAAGGAAGCCGGCAGAGCCCTGGGTTTGCTTTTCCTGCAGGCTCGCGCTCTGATCCGGCAGAACGGGACCCCGCAGCTGCAGGAGCCCAGGCGCCTGTCGGCTCTGCTGCGGGACTTCCTCGAGTGCAGCCTGGAGCCGGACGAGGAGCGGCGCTTCTCTGCCCAGGAGCTGCTGCAGGTGAATGCGAAGCGGCTGCAGGGGAAACAGCAGCGCAAGGGAGGGAGGCAGGGAGGGAGGGAGGCAGGGAGGGAGGGAGGGAGGGGTTTTCTTGGGGGGCCCCCCCTCCGCCAATCTCCAGTCTCGCTGCTTTTCACGAGCAAAGCAAGCAGAACCCTCGCCTGCTCTGGGCTGGCAGGGTCCTTTCGAGGTCATCTGCGCCTGCTAACCCACAGAGCAGGGACATCTTCAAGTGGCTCAGGTGGCTCAGAGCCCTGTCTGACCTGAGTTTGGATGCTTCCAGGGAGGAGGCACCTCCCACATATCCGGGCACCCTCTGTCAGTGTTTCCCCAGTCTCCTGATAAAAGAATTCTTCCTTCGACCCAATCTGAGCCTGCTTCCCTCTCTTGAGTTTCAAACCATTCCCCTTCGTCCAGGAACTTGACTCTAGAAAGTAATGGTTCATTTCTTTCTTTTTTATCCTTTGGACAGCACCCATTTTTATCATCAGCCAAGCCTCTCTCCAGCCTGACCCCTCTGATCACTGCAGCAAAGCAACGGCGGGTGCAGCAGAGGAGATGAAACATCTGAGAACAGCTTTTTGTGACAGTAGTTAGGTCTAGTTAGGTAGAGTAGTTAGGACTGCTAGTTAGTTAGGGTCGTTAGGAGAGCCTGTTTGTTATGGCAGGTTTTGGAATAAAAAGTCTCTTAAAACCTCAACACCCTTGTGCTCCTTCCTTCTCCCCCTGTGACTCAGCTGCCCCGAGCAATGCGAGGAAACAGGGTCAGGGACTTGTAGATAAGAGATGATCACTTCCAGAAAATGGCACTAATTGACGTGGACTGTTGTTCAGCGGCGGCCGGAGCTCGGTGAGGCGGCCCCAGCGCAGGGTCCCGGGGACAGGGCAGCCACCTGTGTCCTGCCCACAGGAACCGGGACGAGCCGGCGCTGCTCCGGCACCGGCTCCGGCCGAGCTCCCAGCGGGAAGGAGACCGCGGGCAGCCGCTCCCGCAGCGCCCCCAGCCCAGGGGCAACACGGGCCGGGCACGGGACAACGAACCCGACAGAGCCCCCCGCCGCCCCCTCCGCCCGCAGCGAGCCCCGAGCCCCCGCAGAACCGAGCGCGGCTCCCACCTGCGCTGGGGCCGCCTCCGAGCTCCGCCGCCGCCGCTCCCGGGCCCGCACACACGCTCCGGCAATGGCGCCTTAGCTCCGCCAGGGGCGCTCTGGGGGCGGCACCGGGGCCGGGCTTCTCCCCGCTCTGCCCAATCAGCGCGGCAGAACGAGGAGTGACGGCACAATCGGCCAATCGTAGCGAGGGGCGGGGCAGAAACTACCCCTGCTCTCCCGGGTATTGCACAAGCCCAACAAAAATATTTACAAAAGGTTCTACATATTCAAACATTTTAGCACAGTTTCTCCCCCTCCCACCTTTTTCAGGCATGTGTAGTTGACCCAGTCCTGATGATTTGTTACTTGTCAATACATTCAACAAGTTCCTACTCCTTCATTGGGTAACGTTAACAAAACAACACCTTCACTAACATCACAACACAACATTCACATTAAAAGATCTCCAAACTTCAGCAAAACTTCTTTTATAAAAGCCAGTGTTAAAAACCTTAGTGTTCACTCTAACAATTGCAAAGCCAACACTGTAATATATTTATCACAGTGGCTTTGAGCTTAGAGCTGGGCTTGGGCTAAGGAGTGCAACTGGAGCTGCCTTTGGGCTTAGGTCCAAGAACGGTGCTGGCCTTAGGGCAGGAACTGGGGCTGACTTTGGGAGTTCAAGTTAAAGCTGCCGTTGGAGTGTGGGCTGGCACTCCAAACTGCATTTAGGGCTTGAAATTGCCATTGGTCTTGGGCTTAGAGTTGCAATTGGGGCTGGCTTTGTGCTTAGGGCTAAATGCAGAATTTGTTTTAGGGCAGAGAATTAGGCAAGGAGCTGGAATTGAGGCTGGACTTGGCTGTTAGGGCTGGGTTTTAGATTAGAGTTGGAACTGGGACTAAGGCTAAATGTGCTATTTGCCTTAGGCCTGGCCTTGAGATTGGCTCTGGGGCTGCACCAGTCTGGCACTGGGATGAGATTAAATCCAGGAGTGTGAGTGTGTCTCAACATGGAGTGAGCTTGAGATCAGGATTAGGGTGAGCTTTGGGACTGAGCGCACGCCCAGATGGAGAGGGGGATGTTGCTGCAGGATGTCCCTGTCATCGTTGCAGCCCTGCTCAGGCACCACCAAAAGCCGGCAGGAACTGGCTGGGCCGACATACAGGTGCTCCCAGCACCTAGAATATCCTTCTTTCCAGTCCGTTCTGCTCTCCTGGACATGCTCCCTCCAGGCTCTTTGTCACCTCCTTCATGGCAGAGCATGGGGATATTGAGTGGCTTCTACGACCCTGCAGAGTCCTTGAGAAGGACAAGCCTTGCTTAGCAACAACCAAATTCTCTACCTGTCATACACAGCATTCCCATCCTGCATCCAATCCCACCACTGTGCCACTTTCTGGGAAGAAAGGAAGCCCAGTCAAATCCAAAACAGTGGGAACATTCAGACAGTTCTCTGAGAAAATCCTAATTTATTTAACGTTAAGGCTCCTAAAATGATCAGATCTTGATCCATAAACACATTCCTGGTAGTCAGAGGCTATCTGACTGGTAGAGTGGGGGGAGCTTCCTGGAGATGGGAAAGCTTCCTTGGTTTCCTGTGAATCTTTCCTGCTGCAAAGCATGGGGGTTTCCCCACTGGAACAGGGACAGCGTTCTGGGAACTGACTGTAGGCTGAACACGAGTGGCTCCAGAACACTTCCAACTGGGACACTTGCCTCTGGGAACAGCTTCTTGGACACGGCTGGGCTGCCCATTTTACTTCCAGGCATTTCCTGCCCATCTGCATCCTCAGGGATGAGGCTGTTTGTCTCACAGCCATGGCTCTGAGGGAGCAGGGCCGCCTGTCCAAAGGGCTGCCTCCCTCTGCACTCTGCCAGCTCTCACCGAGGCTCTGGCAGGGGTGAAGGCTCTTGCAGAAATATCCCAAGACTGGACATCGTCCTCATCCTGCTCCTCCACTGCTGATGCCACAGAGTTCCCTGCACCTAGGAACACCACCTTTTCTTCTGGAGGAACTTCTTCCAGCACAACACCAAGGGTCTTCTCCTGTGGCACCGCCACAGCATCCTCAAAGCCGTGGACTAGGAAGGGACAGCTCCTGGATATTGCTGCTGTGTTTCTGGCTGCCAGAGCGGCCGAAAGCGCTGAGTGGCGGCCATCAAACCCAGCGCAGTAACTCCCGGCATTCGCCAAGCCGGAGGCGGCGTGGACAGCGTCGCCGAGGGTGGAGAACCAGCCTGGGTGTGCGGGAGGGGTCTCAGGAACCGCGGAGCTTGCCAACCCCGTTAAAGTTGCTGACGGCGCTGTCCAAGGTCTCGAGTCAGGGCCTTCTCTGGGACCCCCGGCATAAAGCCGCCGCCGCGCCGAGCGGGGATCGGAGCGGGCGGAGCCGCGGAGCACCGGGCTGGGGGCCGGCGGCGCCGGGCGTGGTCCGAGCGTGGCGCCGCTGAAGAGCGGGGCTGACCCGGGGACATCCGTGTTAGCCTTGAAACACACAGTCACAGGGTGAATATATGCAGGTGCTTTTATTGAAGAGCTCTGGCAATCAGGGGTACAAACCCAAGTCTCACTCCGGCACGGATTCGAGATGGACATGTTTTCATACCCTTTTCGTTATTAAACGACATATTAATTATGAAATGATAAATAAATTCTTATTATGTCTATTGTATACATTGATCTTATCCAAGCATGAATTCTTGTCATTTTCATCAGGTCCCCCAAACATCCTTTCTCATGATTCTTGTACGATTACATCGTTTCACACGATTCTTTCTACAATTAAACAATAATTATATTCAATTACCAAACAATCATTACATTTAGCAATCATATCATTTATCATATGATGATTACGCAGATGCAGTTTCACGTGGTCTAATTCGTTCCCAGGGCCTAGTTCCCTTTCTCAGGCCTACCAGGCCCAACCTTTCTTTCTACCCCCGAATCATTGTATAAAATTCCCACGATTTTAGAAACATTTTAACCCTACGCTACCATCCGGACTGTGCCGGGTTCCCTGCGGTATCCGCCGCCGTAAAAAAACAACGCGGGGCCGCAAGAGCCCACGTCGCGGAGGGGCTTTTCGGCAGCTGCCCCAGGCTAAGAAGCCAAAAGGCACCGGGAAGGGGGAGGGTGCCGGGCTGTACCGGTTCCCCTGTAATACCCGCCGGCGTAAAGCCGTGGGACCGGGGCGCCCAGCCGAGGAGGAGAGGAACGGCGGAACCCCCCCGGTGGAACGGGGGTCCCTGGATCGTCGGCAAATTGCTTTTACTTTTCGAGAGGAACATAAAGCCTTTTTTTTTTTTTTTCTTCTTTCATTCGTTTCTCTTCCTTGCTTTCCCCTTCTTTTTCCTTCTAGCTGATTGGGAAGGCAAGCTTTTCTTGCGAGGACCTGTAATGGGCTGTCAGGAAGGCAGGCTTTTGTTGTGAGAACCAGTGATTGGCAGGAAGAATGGGACTAAGAGTGTTATAAATGAGAAACAAAGTCTCGATATTTAGCAAAATTTAAGTTGCTTTATTTGATATAGACGGAGCACACAGCGCTGGGGAAAGTGAGGAGTCACCGCCCACTCCACGGTCCGTCGAACCTTGGTTTGCAGCTCCTTTTTATAGGATGGTTTTCCTTGTAGTCTCCGGACAGTTTGTCAAGCAGCCATGTGGTCTTGGTAGATAAGGGACAGTAGAAATGGGGGGGTCTGGTCTTAACAGATAGGTTGGGATTGATTACACCAAGGCAGGAAATCTGGTATCGCAAAATCTTTCAGGTTGCAACTGATTATACAAAGGCAGGAAATCTGATTTTGCAATATCTTTCAGGCCGTGGGAAACCCCCAGTTTACAAACTGGTATCAAATACAATTAACTAAAAAAACCCCAATATTCATAACAGGGGATTTAAACAGAATGATTTCATCATATATATTTTTCTCTATCTAATGTCCATGCTTCATTTCAGACCTAAGTGTTCTGATTTCTAGAAACCCCGATGCTTTTATGATTAACACAAATCTTTTATCAATTATCCCAAGAGCAAGGAAGGAATCCCGAAGGGGACAAAGAAAAGAAGAGATATCAACAGATATACGTCTAAATAGCCTCCTGGGAAGAAAACTAGCCCGGTGGAAACATGACTCCAACACCAAAGAATTTAAGATGGTACAGTATTGTATAATAGGATAGATTAAGAGAGAAATTAAGTCCGACTATGTATACTGGCCGTGGGATGGGTCACATGAGGAATAGATGCGTCAGGTTTTAAACACCCGTGTAAAAGCTAAAGGAAGAACCCCGGTGCAGATCTGGGAGAGGGGATTTCACACTGAACAAACTTTCTAGCTCTGGCCTCTCAGTCCTGAATCTCAAGGGAAAGCTACTTTGTGCCCCATTCCATACAAACAGAAAATCCTGGATTTGAGAGAAAAAACACTGGCTTGGGGTGTGCTTTGTCTTCCTGCTCCCTTTTGTCACCTCCTGCCTTTTTCTCTCTCTCTGTGAACACTAAGTTTTGCTGTACACTTTCCCTCGGATAATTTAACTGCTTACCATATCAAGTGTTACTGTTGTTCTCCACCCAGATTTAACAGGAGCAGGTGCTACTTCTCTTTCAAGATAAGATTCAGGTTAACAGCATCACTTGAGTGCAGTGATTTCAAAATGAATACATTACCTTTCTCTCTTTCCCTCGGAAATGAGCTACTGCCACCTGAACTTCCCCTTCCCTTCCTCACCTGAGCCATGGAACAGCCCCACTGGCATGGCAGGAGCTGGGCCGGGGAACTGCTGCCTTTGGAGTTGCACCTTCTCCTCCCGTGGCCAGTGCTCAAAGCCCAGAAGTGCTCTGTGCACTTTGAGTTCTGGCAGCTGGGTTAGAGCCCACATGGGAGGAGGAGAAGGTTCACCAGAGCCCCGCTACTGCCGTGCTAGCTCCAGGGCAAAGACTGGAATGGAAGCCAGCCCATGTACAAACCCCATCTGCTCTGCCCATTCCTGTGGGAATGAGCTGCTGCAGAGGGGAAGATTTGGGTGAAATGTGGTTCTCTAAGAAGGCCATAACTAAATGCTTGCATGGGGATTTTGGCTTCTGGAGCAGTGGGGTAGGGCTGCTGTTGTTTCCTACCCCTACGTGCCATGATGATGTACAGGCTGAGGGATGCCATGTGTGCTGTGCACTGGCAGTGATCCTCAAGAAATCTTTCTAATCCTCCCCTTCCAGCTAGTCAAGCCCCCACCAGTAGGAAGTGGCTCTGCTAAGCCCACTAAGAGAGCTCGAAGATTAGTTTGTGAGCCAAACAGTTGAATATTGCCTAGAGGGGGGTAGCAGGCAGTAGATGTGCCACCATTCTCTTTCCAGGACACCACTGGGAGTACTAGAACACAGGTCTGTGAGGCTGAGTGGTTGAATATTGCCTGGGAGGGTGGCAAGCACTGGATGTGACTCATCTGATGTTGGCACTGGCCTGGCCTTTCCTGTTTGTGCAGAGTGAGCTCACTGTCCACCACTGGCTTTCTCTTTCCAGCACAGATTCTCTGTGTGTTGTTTTGCCCTGGAAGGGAGATTTCTAGGTTGCCTTTGTTTCTTCATTAAAGGCAAATGATGGTGGGCAGAGCACTGCAGAGAGTGAAATGAAGAAAGGAAGTGGGTTGGCTGCCCCTAAGACAATCAGGGGAGAGGAACCATCCCATTGTCCCCACCCCCCGCGACCCTCCCGACCCCCCCGCCCAAGTGACCCTTGCCAGAGGGAAATAACCAAGAAATTGTCCCCAAAGACAGGGTTCAGGAATGCAGGACCTATCTGCCTGTATGTGTGGGGGGGAGGTTTGGGGGATCGAAGAACTTGTAGTGACATATTTTAACTAATTGTAGGCATGAAGCCTGCCACAATATCCCACCCATACTCCCCTCTCCTGTCCCCATCCCCACTGTGTCATGATCCCACAGAGAGACCCACATGGGGGTCGGAGCCAGGAGGGCTCTAGAACAGTGTTGTGCACACGTGTGTCAGTGTGCAGAACTGGACACACTTATATTCTCTAGTGTGTCCAGATGTGAGTGCACCCATCCTACTTTGTACAGTGTACGTGTGTGCAGTGTGCACAGCACTGTGCACATCTGTGCACTTCTGTGTACACGTGTGTTGAGTCTGTGCACAGCTCTGTGCTTGTAGGTGTGCACAGCTCTGCAGGGGTGAGCATGGCTCTGTGTGGGACATCTGTATGTTAATGACACTGCACGTATGAGTGTGCACGAGCTCTCAAGTACAACAGGTCTTGTGCTTGTAGGCATGTGTGCGTTAGTGGAGGCTGTGTGTAGGTGGGTGTCTGAGTACCACGTATGTGCTGGTGTGCATGGGTTTGGTGTGCATGGGTGTGTGCTCCTGGGGTCTGTGTGTGTGTGTGTGTGTGTCTGTGTGTGTGTGTCTGTTTGTGTCTGTGTGTGTCTGTGTGTGTTTGTGTGTGTCTGTGTGTCTGTGTGTGCCTGTATCTGTGTCCGCATGTCTGTGTGTGTTTGTGTCTGTCTGTCTGTCTGTGTGCCACTGCTGGGCTCTGCTGGCTGGAGTGGCTCCTGGCTCTCTGTTTCGCTCTCTTCTTGTAGGGAGAGGAATTAGACCCTATGTATAAGTGTGCCAAAAATTTATATAAGGTTGTGTACAGTGATTTCCATCAAATTTAGTAGTGTTTAAGGTTCCACTGAATCCCTGTAAGATGTGCATGCTTTGCACGGGTGTCTTTGGAGGGGAGTTTGTTCTCTAAATAGATTTCACAGTCATATCCACAGCTTTGATTTATGCCGAGCTTTTAAATCTGACATGTCAAAAAAGAGTTTTTGAAATACACCAAGGAACAAGTGGCATTATTATGTGCATCCACTGCTGCTCTCACCCACGGCCCCTAGAAACTGCTGCCATCAAGACAAGAGGCTCTGCCAGGTGCATAAGCCCTCTATAAGTGTAATGCTCCTTAAGCCAGTTTCCTTGTGGCAGCAGTGCTGAGCAACTTCCATAGGTGAAGCCTGTGGGGCAGTACTAGGGTGGAAATAGCCATGAGGAATAGATTGCCTGCTACTATGTATTCGTTCAACAGTGCTTCCTAAGTCTGTGCTCTCTGGCCTCTGCCTGAGTTTCAGACACATCAAGCACTTCAGTTCCTTGTTCCGACACTCAACAGGAAGCTGCTATGTAGAAAAATGCCTCCTGATGTACATTGCCTTCAGCGTCTGTCTTTTAGAGAAAGGCCAGCTTTTAACCCCTCAGTGGGGAGGTCCCTTTCAGGTACTGCTCACCACTGAATCGGCTGTGCGAACCGCAGAGTGGGAGTGGACTCATGTCGAGAGAATTAAAGGTCCAGTAAAAGAACCCAAAGAATAAACTGTAACATCCAGACTGGGTGAGATAGAACTGAGCCTCACGCACAGACGGAGAGATAATCACAGAAGCAGGAAGACATTCAAAAAGTAGGGTCAAGCTTCCAGCAGATGGCTCGAAGATTGTTTTAACACTTTAAGGGGGAGTTGGAACCATTCCAGTTATTAATGTAATTGTCCTGTTTTAATGGATGGAAATTACAAGCATCTGTTGAGGGGAAGTACACAGGGAACCGTAGGAGGTGCTGGGGCGGTTTCCTTAGGAACCAACAAGTGGAGTAAGACAAGAAATAGAGGGCAAGACCGGCTTGGCCCCTATGCTCACCACCAAGAAGAGTGTATAGCCCTGCTGTGGGCAGCAACCCTGTAGGCATGGTAAGGTGGGGGCTAAAAGGCCATAGCAGACCTCTATCATTCCTCAGTTGGCATTCAACAGGTAAGATACACCTGCTAAGGGTAGTAACCCCATAAGCATGGCAGATGGCCATACCAGGCCCTGGGACTCCCTTTTGTCCATTGCGAATAAGTGAGCCTAAGGAAAACCGCAGAGTTTTCTATTCCCACTGTCCTCACCACCTCAACAGATGCTAGTATGATAAAACTCAATTTTGAGAAGTAAGAGTGAATCACTGGAATCTAAAAAAAGACAGTTGTTTGACCCAAAAGACTTATGAAACGGAAAAGGGAGGTTTGTTATAGATGAGGGATGCGACGGTTGGCTCTCACAATTAAAGGATGAACAATGAGTGCATGTTAAGATACGTTCTGTGGATGTATAATGATGTTAAATGGATAATATACCCTCCCCTAGTCCCCTTTCCCCTCCCCCTTGTACTGTTGTTACCACGTGGCTTAGGTAGTCGGGGCATTTGGGGAGGGCTGGCTTGTTCCTGCACCTGACCTCCAGTCAAGATGTAAGAAAGTAGTCTGCAGCAAGGGACGGCAGAGAAGGAGTTCAGCGACAAGACTTTGGGAGGGCCCAGGGGCATAAAAGGCAGAACATCCATTCCGTAGCTGAGCACGTGGGGGTTTAGTCCTGTGCTCCCAGCGCTGATTTTCCTCAATCTTCAGTAATTTCTTGTCTTTTTATGTAAAGGTTTAATAAACCTTTGACATTTTAAAACAGTGAGCGTCGTTTTTCACAAGTCGATTATTACATTTTGTTAATGTTTAATAGAAGTTTAAAATTTGAAAAATCGAGCGTCATTTCTCACACCCTGCACTGTCAGGGTAGGAGGTGCAGCTGGTGTAACTTTTTCTTGTCCCCCCTGCCCTGTTGCTGTTGGGCAGGGGAAAGTGACAAGGTTTGTGAGCGCTGGCCTTTCGGGCGCTTAGCTTCATGCTTTCTCACAGAAACCTGTAGTTTCCAGCCGGCATAAAAAGAATGGGAAAGCAGCTCAGACTTTTCCCACAGGCTGTATTATCGTCTGGGAAGGGGTCAGGCTACAAATCCAAAGATGGGGGTTCACACATGTGATTTTATAAGGTATGGGGGGAACAAAAGTAAACCAAGGGAAAACAGAGTTAACACATTTTGGCCAACTACATTATCTTACTTGCTTTGGGACAACCAATTCTAAAGAATCAAACCGAACCAGTAATATTCTAAAAAGATAAGACGAAGAGCTTGCATGTTTTCTAACATGAGTCATTCTAAGCAAGTAGTTTTTCTTCTCTCAAAGGAAGTTCCACGGGGCCCTCACAGGAATGTGTGCAGAAGGATTCGTCTCCTCTACAGCTGGAAGGAGGGAGGGGTGGGGGGAGGCTGCTTTCAGGGGTCTTCATTTACTTCTCAGTATCCTGCTCTGAGTTTTTGGAGTTTTCTGCAAGAAATCTCTCCTGTGCCGGGTGCTGCGGAGAACTTTGTTGGTGTTTTCAGACAAATCCCGACTCGGGCCCAGGCCCGGGCCCGTTCCAGGGCTGTTCCTCATCTCCGGCTTTTCCCCTCACTCAGCCCGGGGGGCCCTGAGAGCGCGGGCCGGGGCTGGGCCGTGCGCAGAGCCCGCCCCTCGCTGCGATTGGCCGATTGTGCCATCACTCCTCGTTCTGCCGCGCTGATTGGGCAGAGCGGGGAGAAGCCCGGCCCCGGTGCCGCCCCCAGAGCGCCCCTGGCGGAGCTAAGGCGCCATTGCCGGAGCGTGTGTGCGGGCCCGGGAGCGGCGGCGGCGGAGCTCGGAGGCGGCCCCAGCGCAGGTGGGAGCCGCGCTCGGTTCTGCGGGGGCTCGGGGCTCGCTGCGGGCGGAGGGGGCGGCGGGGGGCTCTGTCGGGTTCGTTGTCCCGTGCCCGGCCCGTGTTGCCCCTGGGCTGAGGGCGCTGCGGGAGCGGCTGCCCGCGGTCTCCTTCCCGCTGGGAGCTCGGCCGGAGCCGGTGCCGGAGCAGCGCCGGCTCGTCCCGGTTCCTGTGGGCAGGACACAGGTGGCTGCCCTGTCCCCGGGGCTGTGCGGGAAAATTGCCGTCGCCAGAGGTTTGTGTGCACAAAGGAGACAGAGGAGTCCTGGAGAAGTGACTTTATTGATGAGCAGAGGGAGAGGCCCTGCGGCATTTGCCATGCGGTCTCTGAAACGCAGCCTCCTTTTTATTTTCATTTTCCCGGCCGCGTCTCCCTCTCCCTTTGCCCGCTGGCAGAGGTATTTGGAAGGTCCAGACTTCCCGATCCGGCTGCTGCATGTCCTCGTTAATATGCACCTCTACTACGATATTAATCTTACTGCTTTTAATCCCTCCTCATTTTCTCAAGAGGTCTCTTAACTAACTTTTAATTTCCATTGACTCGCTCTCTTTTTCTGGGTCCTCTTTGCTTTTGGGATTGTTCTCTGTGACCTCCTAGCCTGTCCTTTTGTAGCTGTTTCTGGATCAGGAGGCCTGGCTGCCACCTGCATGGCCTTGCTCACCTGCAGAATGAACTGCACTGAGCAAGGTGTCAAAAGGGGCATGGTAAAAAGATGAGAGTTGCTGCAGCACATCAGAGGAGGAGCAGCATTCGTTTAAGCCATGGTCTGCCATGGAACCACGAAAACCTGTCCCGTTCCCATCCTTTCCCTATATGGACTGGTACTTGAGCTACTTTCTTATTTCCTTTGTTATCTGTTTTGCCGATTTTCAGTTATCATCTATTTACAAACAGTGGTTTGAGTCATTTAATTTTCTGAAACTCCTCCTCCTTCTGTTAATAGCTAATCTGGTCCCAAGACATGGTGCAATGTCTTATTCTTCGTTTCAGTGGATTGATTGGTGGGAAGGTCAGGAGCTGGAGCTGTCTGGGTTATTGCTATTTTGAGGAATGATAATATAGTCTTTCAATAATAATAATAATCAAATGCAAACCTAATTATGCTACTGAAATTATGTATGGAGTTTCTTTCACCTGATATGAATTCCTTTGGGAATCCCTCAGGGGCTGGTCCATGGATTTGTAGGATTTGTTCTGGTCTCTGCTAATCTGGTCCCCATTTTTGGCAATGCCTTGCAGCCAGGGATGCATCAATTGATCACTTTTCTCTAATTAAATCATCACATACTTGGATTCCCAACTGATTTTTCTAGGCTCGCAAAAACACCCCAGTGCTCTGGTACACCCTCTAGAACCTGGGCAGTGACAGCACGTGTTGGAGTGGGGAGAGGGATGGTTGCCTCTGACATTTGATAGTAAAGTTTTCACAACCTTCTCCGTTTGCTGTTTCCCTTTGCAGCTTAACCAGTTTCTGTTGCAGTCAGATGTCCACACTATGGACTCTGCCTTGAGCTGTGCAAATTCCACCTGTGCAAGCAGGCAGAGCTTGGGGTGGGGGACAGAGGGAGTCAGCCCAATTCCTCCCCCAGGCAAGAACACCTGGGTACATTTTCCACACTTTGCCCCAGCAGTGTTAATTTGCATTTCTAAAGCTCCTCTCCTGGCTGCCTGGAGCCATTGCTTCTCTTCCAGAGCAGCCATTGGATAACTCACAGGTGGACCTACAGAATTTGCTTTATTTTTTTATCCTTTTTTTTTCCTTTTAAACAGTATTCTATCAACTGTTTATGCTTTAAAGCTTCATCCTTAAAGCTCTTCTCGTTTTGCAAAATGCAGCCTAAAGGCGAGCACCATAAAACCCAGATGGAAATTTTGCCATCACTAATAGCCATTGACGAAGATACCCAAAAATTTCCATTGCAATCAAGTTTTTTTCTACTTCTCCTAGCTGTAAAAATTGATTGTCACTTCCCTGGCCCAAGTGACAGTAGAAAAGTTGGATTATTAACGAAAAATTATTCTAATGGTGTAATTTTTGTCACTGAAACTGCGGGAAAAACAAAAACTCTCCAAGACTATCTTTAGTGTTAGAGAGTCAAGGCGTTACTTGATTCTGGTCAGGATGGGTGACAGAAATAATTTCATCCACACATAGCCCAGGTGTGCAGAGAAAATCATGCCATGACACATGCATTTTACTAGATTATTCCTAAACTGTATACAGTCTGAACCCATTGCAATGCGTTGCTTTAATGTTCATTGCTTCCAAGTTGTGTAGTTCTCACTATTTGGTTTCCTACTGGACCCGGATTTCTCCCCCTCTGATGTTAATTAGGTCCAGATTCCTGGATTTCCTTGTCGGCCTTTTCCAGACCAGGTGTCTCCAGCTGTGCAGGGGGCAGGGTCTGGGGTGGGTGTTCCTTGGTGGTTGCTGTTGGTCCTTGGTGTTCTGTTAATGGTCGTTATGTTTGTGGATATCTTTTGGGTTATTCCAGTCTGTTGAGATGTTAATCTCATCCCTGTTCAGTGGGGTAGCATTCCATAAAAAAGCCTTTAATATTCCTTTCCCGAAGGGGCAGGCAAACCAAGTCTGAGTAGGGAAATAGGATGTTTAAAAATGTCAAGTGTGTATATTTTCCAAGCATCGACTCGCAGGCAGCCCAGTGTGTGAGTGGAATTGAGAGGCAGAGTGGAATTCTGCCGCTGTCTTCCCCAGCAGCTGTGGGAGTGCAGGCACAGAAAGCAGCGAAGCTCCAGCAGTGGCAGCAAGGATTGTCCCCAGTGGCTGGAGATGCCGAAGGAGGGTGCCCAGGCAGAGGATTTCAGCAGAGGATCTGTGGGCAGGCCCAGGGGCTTGCCCCGCTGTGGAGCCCTGGCTGCTGCTGCTGCTGCTGCGTTGCCTTCAGGGCAGGGTCAGTGGCAGCCTCCCATGCTGGTGCTGCAGCCGGGAAGTCCAAATGTCCGGGGCTTCAGAGACCCTGAGCCGAGGGTGAGGGGTCCCCCCGTGTTGAGCTGTGCTGGCGGCTGTTTCTGTGCTCAGGGACACCTGGAATGGGCCGGGCCACTTGGCCACCAGTGGTGCTTCTTTGCAGTCCTTAGGCAGGAGCCGATGTCCCGCTTGGATGCCGTGAGCAGCAAAGTGCCAAGGCAGGCTCTGTGCCAGCCCAGCTTCCTGTGGGAGAGATTTGCAAGAGACAGGATTGTGGTCACAGACTGTTTGAAATATGTATCCCTTATCTGCACGGCTAGTGGGTGGGGAATTAGCAGGGTAAGGAATTCCCAACATCAGTTACAAGGGAGAGAATTGAGTGTCTGCTGTGGCTCTTATTCTTGCCCAAGCCAATGGTAAAAGCCTTACCCATGGCATCTTGGTTTCTATCAGCAGCTTGTAAAGGAGTTTCTTTATTTCTCCCTTCATTCTTTCTACCTGATCAGAGCTCTGGGGGTGCCAGGGCTTGTGGAGGTCCCTGTGGTATTCCTAAAGCAGCCATAGCCACTGAAGGGTCTTTGCTGTAAAATGAGTTCCCCATGTGAGTCTGTTGCTTCCCCAATCCCTTATCTTGGAAGTATTTGTTGTGGAAATGCCTTAAGGAGAGATGCAGTGATTGCTGAAGAATTCCGAATTGCTTTTGCCGGCCCGTTGGCTGACATGCTGTCACCAGGAGATATTTGAGCCTTCCTGCAGGGGGCATTTCAGTCCCAGGCTCTTGCAGGCACACACAGCTCTGCCGGTTGAGCTGACCATGTGGGCGGTAACCTGGGCTTGGTCTAATTCCCTTTCCTTAATCAGAGCGTGTCTTGGAGCTCTTGTCCCTTCTCCAGCCCTTGAAGAGCCATCCATAAACACATTTTGTCCCTCAGGCCGGGGAGTTTGTCCTGAATCTCTCCTAGCCTGGCTCTGGAGCTCTGTCCCTGGAATGCAGTCATGGGTGGGGAGCGCCAAGGCCGGGCCCCCCCGCACTGTCCTGGCAGGAGCGGCTGCAGTGGGGACCGAGTGCGGGCGGGAGCGGCCGAGAGCCCAGCGCTGCCCCAGCCCGACCTGGCCCAGCTCCATCCCTGCCCCTCCAGTGGGATGCTGTGGGTTTGTGGGGAAGAAGGAGCCGGCCGTGGGTGCCTGGGGCAAGAGGAGAAGGGAAGAAACACGGTGTCACTGTCCACCAGGGCATCCACACTAGGGAGAAGCCCTACGAGTGTCCTGAGTGTGGGAAAATGTTTCAGTCCACCTCTTGTCTCCTCAGACATGAGAGGATTCACACAGATGAGAGGCCCTTCTGCTGCCCTGACTGTGGGAAGGGCTTCAAGCAAAACAGCCACCTCACTGTCCACCAGCGCATCCACACTGGGGAGAAGCCCTACGAGTGTCCTGAGTGTGGGAAGTGCTTCTCCAGGAGCTCTCACTTGACCCAATACAAATGGAGGCAGCACCAAGGGAAGCCCTGGGAGTGGCCTGAGTGCGGGAAGAGCTTCGTGCTCTGCTGCAGCTCCATCCCCCATGGGAGGATCGGTGTTGGATGATCCCCAGTGAGCCCCGTTGTGCAGAGCCCTGGTAATTCCTGTTGGGTCGGGGGAAGGTGTTGGAGACTTTGCTTTCCCTTCTCCTTGTGCTGCTGGGATTTGGTTGGTAATAAATTCCCTTCCTGTGCCCAAGCTGGGTCTGTCGTTCCGTGCAGGTGCTCGGGGCGCGATCTCTCCTGTTCCTTCTCTCAACTTCCGGGACTCTTCTCAGCCAATCAGAGAATGCGATGGAGAAGATGCAGCCAATCAGGGAGAGCAGGTCTGATGACTCAGCGGCTGCCGGGCAGACCCGCAGCACCCAGTGTTCCCCACCTGGACCCCGCCCTCCCCGCCCAATCACCATCCCCCCGCGGGGTCCCCCCAGGTCCCTCCTCAATGCCCCCCACTAAACAGAGCTGGGTCCAACTGGGAAACTCTGTTTGGAACACTGGGAGCAGCTGGGCTGGGGCAGAGTTACAGCAAGACTGGGTAGGACACACCACACCCCCAAAATCAGAGTGGGGACAGAGCGGGGGGGTCCTGGCTGGGCCCAAGGCCATGGGGAGGAGCTGCAGCCGCTGCTGGGTCAGGAGCTCTGAGGGCAGAGAAAAGGGGGTGACACCTGGCTGGGAGCCTCAGGGGAGCACACACACTCTGGGGGAGGGGGCATATGATCCCTGGGACCTCCCCTCACCTTCTTGTGCAGGTAGAAGTGAGCTCCGGTTCCAGGAAGACTAATCCTAACACCGAGCTCCCCATCCCCCTCAGGACCTTGCTGCAGGGGGGTTTCTGGCAGCATTTCTGGGAGTCCACAGGGGTCAGGACCCTCCAAAACCTCTCACAGACATTGCAAGCCACTCCAAGCACCCTCCCATTCACCCCCAGCCCACCCAGTACTCCCTTAAATCTCCTCCCAATCTCTTCCCCTCCTCCTCAGGACCCACAAAAGCCCCTCCTGTCCCTCTCTGGATCCTGTCCCTCCCTACCATTTGCCCCCCACTGCCCCAGGACCCTCAAGCCCTCTCCCAGTCCCTTCCCAGCCTCTCCTGGGCTCACCAAGAGCCCTTCCAGTCTCTTCCCAACACAACCAACCTCATTTCAAGCACATCTTTTCCATCCCCAGACTTCTTTCATCCCCTCCTGACTGACTCAGACACTCTCCGAGTCACTCCCGACAGACCCCAATCCCCCTCCCAGCCCCCGCAGTGTCTCCCCCGTCCCCCTGCACTGTGGGGTGTGGGCTGTACCCCAGTGCCAGCTCGGGGTGTTCCAGGCTGATGTACTCCGCCTGGCAGCTGAAGGTGACCCTGCAATGGGGAGGGGATTACAGCAGCACCAGGAGCTGGTGGGTCTAGTCCCACTTGGGGACCAGGTCAGTGGCCACCACATGCCCTGAGATCTCCTTCTGGCCCTGGAACCACCTCAGCTGGATCTCAACAGGGTAGGAATCCATCACGGAGCAGAGTGGGGAGCTGGGGCCACGCTAGGAGCTTGAGTGTTACAGTGAGATGGATACAGTGAGGAGCTCTGGGAGAGAGTGAGGACACACTGGGACCAACTGGGGTGAACTGGGAGAGATGGGGAGGGCTGGTGTGGTACTGAGAGAGACTAGGAATGAAACTGGAGAGAATGGGGGAACACCGTGAGTGAACGGAGTGCATTGGGACAATAGGAGAGAGGGAATAGGTTAGGGATTGGACTGAAAAGGACTTGGAATGGACTGGGAGGGACTGGTGGGTCACCGGGATAGATGAGAGAGATTTGGATGAGCACTGGAAGGACACTTGGAGAGAGGGTG
The DNA here is from genome assembly GCF_963662255.1 of Cinclus cinclus. Lineage (NCBI taxonomy): Eukaryota > Metazoa > Chordata > Aves > Passeriformes > Cinclidae > Cinclus > Cinclus cinclus. The sequence continues at coordinate 533,551 of NC_085080.1, forward strand.
GAGGTCGGGGAGTGGGTTGGGAATGGAATGGCTGTGGACTGAGAGGAATTGGGAGGGAGTCTTGTGACACTGGGAGGGACGGTGAAGACAGTGGGATGGACTGGGATGCACTGGGAGAGCCACAGGAGTTCCTTGGGGTGAGGGTACAGGAGGCCCCGGGGATGGGCACAAGAAGGGCTGACGTGTCTCAGGTGATTCCCAGGGAGGTTTTGAGGGGCTCCAGGGTCATTCCCAGAGCAGGGCCTGAGGGGACACGCTCTGCCCCACGCTCACCTCTGCGCTCCACGAGGAACGGTCTGGGCAGCTCCTAGTTGTGCCGGCAGTGCCTGTGCACTGCAGCCCGTGTGTACTCCATCCATTCCGGGTCCCTGTTGCAGTACCTGGCAAGCCTGTCCCAAAGGAGATGTCCCCACGTACACCCCCACATGGCTGCTGAAGTGCAGGAACTGCTCCTGCTTGGAGATGTTCCTCTCCACGAACCTCACTCGGTTGGTGTCGCTAATGGAGTAGCACTCGGACTTAACCATCCCCTGAAACAGCCCTGTGTGTGCAGGACACAGGCCCCGGGATGCCCCCCCAGCAGCCCACAGGAGCCAAGAGCTCCAGGGCAAACCCAACTCCTCACCCCCAGTGCCCCATGGCCACCATGGGACCCTTCTTTCCGGGGTCCCAGTTCCTCTTTTCCACCTTTCTCTGCATTTTTCTCCCCCTTTCCCAACACTTCCCAGTTCCCTTCCCCTCGCACCATCCCTCCCGCCCCATTTCCCTTTGTCTCCCCAGCATCCCCTCCACTTCCCTTCCTGCCCCTCCCACTCACCAGAGCTCTGCGCCTCCAGCCCTGGGGCTCCCAGTGCCACCAGTATGGCCCCAGCTGTGGCCACACGCCCCATGGCCAGCACCGGGCAGGTTCTGACACCTCCTCCCTCCCTAAATTCCCCTGGCGGGGGGTGCTGGGGGCAGGGCACGGGTGGAGTCCAGGTGAGGAGCTCTGGGCGCTGTGGCACTGCCTGGACCATGAGGAGTCATCAGTGCTGCGCGCTCTAATTGGCTCAATTATTTTAGTGCCTTCTCTGATTGGCTGAGGAGAGGCCCAGGAGTTGAGAGGAGGACCGGGAGAGATCCCGCCTCAAGCTAGAGGTTGAAGAACATCCAATTCACAAGGCATGCAGGTCATCTCCAAGTGGTCCCCACACTCCTGTGGGAGCTCAGTGCACTGAGGATCTCAGGAGGGTTACCAAGTGTCTGGTGGCCAAATCCAGCCCTGCGCTCCCTGCGGTTGCGGGCACTCTGGGAAGGGTTCAGCTGTGGGTCAGATGGCCGGAGAGTGGGTTGGTGGTCACCTCGTGTGTGAGGCAGGGATTGGCTGGGGAGATGCGTGGACACCACATGACCAGAGAGCTGGCTGGGTAAAGGGACACCTCAACAGCGACACCACAGTGACAGGCAGCCAATGAGTGCTTGTTTCAGTAAAGTCTGGGTTAAGTTTGGAGTATATAAAGGCTTGGTTGTTTATAATAAACGATCTTCTTCAGAGCAAGCAGGCACGTCTGTCTGTCTGTCTTCCTCATTGCTATGCATGACCATAAGATGGGCATGACCATGACCATGGGATGGCCATGAGGATGACTCAGCTATGACCCTGACATGACCATCATGTGACTGTGGCCATGAGTTGACCACAAGGTGATCATGAGATGAGCCTGACCATTTGATGACCATTGCTGTGACCATGCTCATGAGATGATCATGACCATGAGAGGACTGTGACCACCAGATGACCATGACACAACCATGAGCATGAGATCGTGACCATGAGAGGAAGTTGCCCACGAGCATGAGATGACTGTGATCAGGAGATGACCATGAGCATGAGATGGTGATGCTCAGGAAATGACCATGACATGACTGTGGCCCTGACCTGACCACGAGATGACCATGACTATTTCATGACTCTGAGCATTTCATAACCATGACAGAGCCGTGTGGTGATCAAGGTCATATGGTGACCATGAGGTGACCATGTGTTAATGATGGCCATGGGCTCATAAAGACTATGACAAGAACAAGGGATCAGCATGGCCATGATACAATAATGACCATGAGACGACCATAACAATGGGAACACCAGGAGTTTGAGGTGACTGTGACCAAGAGATGACGGTGACCATAACAGAACCATGGCCGTGAGACTATTGTGACCAGGAGGTGATTCTGAGATGACCATGTGATGGCCACGACCCTGAGGTAACCACAACATGACCATTAGAGGATCAAGACTGTGACATGATAGTGACCATGAGATGACCATGACCATGCAATGACCGTGTGTTGAGGGTTAGTTCTCTCCCTTTTTTTTTCCCTCTGTGGAATTTTCCCCATTGTCATGCTAAGATACCTGTTGACTGGGCCCTGGTGACAAGGGGGAGGGGACGGGAGGGAAGAGAGAAAGCCCCGCGAGATTCAAACAGCCAGAAGAGGAAGCGGAAGGCTGGGCCTCGGCCCATTTCCCCCGCGGAGTTTGGACGAGAAGAACGATCGCCGCCTCTCCTCCATCTCCGCCATCCCAGCGTTGGGAAACCACTATCGGACCCTGCCCGGCTGTCTTCTCGCTGTGAGCTACCACCATCCAGCACTCTGCTGATCACCGGGACCGACACCGTGAGCCAAGGGCTCTCTCCATCTCTCTCTCCCCCTGGGACAGCTCTGCCATCACGCCCAGCCCTCCTGCGGCTCTGCGGGAGCCGCCCGCCCCCAGCACCGGGAACTGCAGCTCAGGGAAAAGGTGCCTGCAGCCAGAAAAACACTGGGACTGAGTTACTGCTCTGTTTGTGGGTAATTTCATAGCTGCTGTTGTTCTTGTTTGTCATCTTAGATACACTAGTAATGAACTGTTATTCCTACCCCCATATCTTTGCCTGAGAGCTCTCTTAATTCCAAAATTATAATAATCGGAAGAATCACGTTTTTTTCAGTCCAAAGGGAAGCTTCTTCTTTCCTTAGCAAACACCTGTCTTTCAAACCAAGACAGATTTTGGCCGCCCAACGTGGGGCCCGAGGGCATTGAGAGAAAAGGGTGAAAAAGGAATAACAATTCTTGAGTTACCTCAGTTTTGTGTTAGGTGGCATCATGTTGTCCAGCTTACCGTGGTTTGGGCTCCGTGTGGCCACAGCTTTATCTCTCCCATTTGCAATCCCTTACTTGAACATGGGTCCTATAACTCAGGCTGCTGTAACTATTATCCAGTTCCTTTTGTGGGCTGATAACGTGAGAAATTCATGGATTTTTAACTTCCTCTGGAAGGTGGGCACATGGATTCAGAGCTCTCACACTCTAACTGTATGTTTTTGGGGTTACTTTAATAATGGTACATACTGTGAGGATATGACACCAGGGAAAATTTTGTCCCAACCCCTTACACAGTTTTTTGGGTCTGCTCCACCAGCTTTTGAGGGGTTCAAATCTCTTCTAAGCAGTAATGATGTCATACAGTGGCTGACATTACTAATAGGCCTTGTAAACCTGTTCTATTTAACATTCCGAGATGAGGGGAGATTGACTTGGATGACAACCCTGATACATCGCCCAAGGAATAGGGATCCTGCCCCAGAACCAGGCCCCCTCTCCCTCTGGGAGCGGCTTTTAATGAGTGTAAGAGAGAGGTTTGTCCATAGAGAGAGAATGCAGGAGCACCACCATAGAATGCGCTGGAAGACCGCTGAGGAGGGGATCCAACAGCTGAGAGAATTGGCAGTACTGGAGATATTCTTTGGGAGGGGTGGACAACATGACAATGACCCCGACAAGGTCAGCTACACAGGGCAGATGTTGTGGAATCTGGCACACCTGGGGCCATCTCAATACACCACATTCATTGCAGCCATTAATGCTGACACCAACCACGAGACAGTGGGTTCTGTTGCCAATAGGCTCAGGAATTTTGAGAGTATAATGAACGGCCCAATGCAGGCTCAGGTCTCTGCTGTGATTAGGGAACTCAAAGAGGAGATGAGAGAGATGAGGGAGGAGATGAAGAAGGTCAGTACAGCACCAGTGCGAGTCACAGATGCCAGAGTTAGAGCCCCACGCCCCCCAGCTAGGGATAGAGGGTACACCCCACGAGCTGACCTGTGGTTCTTTCTGCGTGACCATGGGGAAGACTTGAGAAGGAGGGATGGGAAACCCACTTCTGCCCTGGCAGCGCGGGTGCGTCAACTCAGGGAGGGAAACACTAACCAAAGGAGCTCCACTGAAGTGAAGGTAGCCTCAACTTCCCATAACCAAGATGCAGGGTATTACAAAAGGGAGGATGATTTGTCAGATCCCCTTGAGGGAACCTCCAGTATGTATGCCCAGGAAGGAAATAATAACCAGTGCTAGAGGGGCCCTGCCTCTAGCCAGGGAGAGGCACGGGAAAACCGGGTCTTTTGGACGGTGTGGATCCAATGGCCTGGCACATCAGAGCCACAAAAACATAGGGCATTGGTTGATACTTTTTCACAGTGCACCCTAATGCCATCAGAACATGTGGGGGAAGAGCCTGTTTCTATTGCTGGGGTGACGGGGGGATCACAGGAATTGACTTTGCTAGAGGCTGAAGTGAGCCTGACTGGGAAGGAGTGGCAGAAACATCCAATTGTGACTGGCCCAGAGGCACCGTGTATTCTAGGCATAGACTTCCTGAGGAATGGCTATTACAAAGACCCAAAGGGACTCAGGTGGGCTTTTGGAATAGCTGCTGTAGAGGCAGAAAACATTAAGCAATTGAACACCTTGCTTGGACTGTCAGAGAACCCATCTGTAGTGGGACTCCTGAAGGTGAAGGAGCAGCAAGTGCCAATTGCCACCTCCATAGTGCACCACCGGCAGTACAGGACAAATAGAGATGCCGTGATCCCCATCCACAAGATGATCCGTGAGCTGGAGGGCCAAGGAGTGGTCAACAAAACCCACTCACCCTTCAACAGCCTCATCTGTCCTGTGCGTAAGTCTGACGGAGAATGGAGATTGACTGTGGACTATCGTGCATTGAATGAAGTGACTCCACCGCTGAGCACTGCCGTGCCGGACATGCTGGAACTCCAGTATGAGCTGGAGTCCAAGGCAGCAAAGTGGTATGCCACCATTGACATTGCCAATGCATTTTTCTCCATTCCTCTGGCAGAAGAGTGCAGGCCTCAGTTTGCTTTCACCTGGAGGGGCGTGCAGTACACCTGGAACCGACTGCCCCAGGGGTGGAAACACAGCCCCACCATCTGCCATGGACTGATCCAGGCTGCACTGGAAAAGGGTGAAGCTCCAGAACATCTGCAATACATCGATGACATCATTGTGTGGGGGAACATGGCAATGGAAGTATTTGAGAAAGGAGAGAAGATCATCCAGATTCTGCTGGGAGCCGGTTTTGCCATCAAGAGGAGCAAAGTCAAAGGTCCTGCCCAAGAGATCCAGTTCCTGGGAGTAAAGTGGCAAGACAGGCGGCGCCAAATCCCCACTGAGGTCATCAATAAGATCACCGCGATGTCTCCACCAGCCAACAAGAAGGAAACACAAGCTTTCCTAGGTGCCATAGGCTTTTGGAGAATGCACATTGCTGAGTACAGCCAGATCGTGAGCCCTCTCTACCTGGTCACCCGGAAGAAGAATGAATTCCACTGGGGCCCTGAGCAGCAGCAAGCCTTTGCCCAGATCAAGCAGGAGATCGCTCATGCTGTAGTCCTCGGCCCAGTCAGGACGGGACCAGAGGTGAAGAATGTGCTCTACTCTGCAGCCAGGAACAAGGGCTTATCCTGGAGCCTTTGGCAGAAGGTACCTGGTGAGACCCGAGGCCGACCCCTGGGATTCTGGAGTCGAAGTTACAGAGGGTCTGAAGCCAACTACACCCCAACAGAGAAGGAGATCTTGGCTGCTTATGAAGGAGTTCAAGCTGCCTCAGAGGTGATTGGCACAGAAGCACAGCTCCTCCTGGCACCCCGACTACCAGTGCTGGGGTGGATGTTTAAAGGGAAGGTCCCCTCTACCCACCACGCCACCGATGCCACATGGAGCAAGTGGATCACCCTCATCACACAGCGCGCCTGTATCGGAAACCCTAATCACCCTGGGATTTTGGAAACAATTACAAAGTGGCCAGAAGGTGAAAATTTTGGTCTTGCCGATGAAGAGGAGCAAGAACAAGTGACCCGGGCTGATGAAGCCCCGCCATACAACCAACTGCCAGCAGACGAAACTCGCTATGCTCTTTTCACTGACGGTTTCTGTCGCATTGTGGGGATGAACCGGAAGTGGAAAGCAGCCGTATGGAGTCCCCGTATGGAGGCAAGTTCTCAGAGCACTTCCTGACTCAAAAATCATTCTCGGCATGGCAAGAGCTCACTCCTGTGATGGTTCCCTTTACATAATCTCACGGTTGAGGGATTTGGGAAACCTTGCCCTGCTCCTTCTGCAGCCCTGACTGATCCCACGGCATTGCTGTCAGTGGGAGGCAGGAGCATTCAGCTTGTCAAACTTATTCTCGTTAGTAATGCCAGTTTCTCATTCCATGTGCTCTATGCAGCCATGGAGAAGAGCAGAGAGGGAAGGGAAGGGCCCAGGGCTGTGTCCCGGGGTTGTGCCTTGTGCAGCTCCTTTTGCTGGCCCCAGGCAGCCTGAGCTGCTCCCACTGCTGCTGCCAAGCCCTGGCCCTGGCTGGGGCCGGGATCAGAGATGCTGGCAGTTCCAGGCAGTCCTTTCTCCCATGACAGCCTCACATGGGGCTCCATCCATCACAGTGTGGGGCACTGCAGGCACGTGCTCCCTCTGCCCCTGCTCCTGAGTGGAAGGCAGAGCTGGGGGAGTGCCTTGGAGCACTCACTGCACTCACTGCCACTGCAGCCTGAAGGAGAAATGGAACTTCTTTCCATTAAGGTCCTCCTAGCAAGAAGAACCAAGCCAAAGGAGACAAGAAATCTCTGGAGGCATCTGAACTTTTGGACAAGATGCTGAGTGATCTGGAGAGACGCCGTGGTGGGTGCATTTCCCTCAGCCTTCTCCTGAAACTCATAGCAGCCTTACTGCCCTGCTGCTGCTGTCACACCCTGCAGGGCTGTTTCCCAGCCTGGGCTGGCTGCGGCTTCTCCCCAGGCTCTGCAGGAAGGCATTTGGCATCAGCTGACAGGGGGCCGAAACTGCAGCATGGGCCATGCACACCCCGAGATCCACTGCAATTTCCTGATCTCTGGGTAGATCACGAGGGGTGGTGATTTGGATAAGAGAGAGCCCTGTCACAACCCCTTTAACATGGGACTTTACCCCATCCTTATCCATGACTTAAACAAGCATTGCCTCCTGAACATGTCACCTCCTCGAATGGTGAATAGCTCCAACTGATCCATTTATGCCTTTTCCTTTTTCACGTAATAGAGCAAAACACTGTGCAGATGCTGTCATATCCTAGAGGAAGCAATGGCTCTGGGCCATGGTCTGAAGAAGGAATGGAGGAAATGCCAGGCACGGGCACAGGCACAGGAGGTAATTGCTGTGCCAGGCTCAGCCCTCGGCAGGGCTGTGTGGCAGCAGCTCTTCCCCCAGGGCCTGTCCTTGCACAGCCTGGGAGCAACCAAAGCTGGAGGCGCCTCGGCTTCGAGGCCTCTGGAGCTCGTTCCCAGCCCCGGGGAAACGGGACTCGTGCACCAAGGTCCCTCCCTCTGCAGCTGCTCCTGGAGCTGCCCTGAGTGCCCAGAGGCCCAAGGTACAGGAGCAGCCCCGAGTGGGAGCCCTGCCACGGGCCCAGGGCCACAGCCAGCCCTGGCTCCTGACTGGGCAGGGGCTGCCCTGGGTCCTGACAGGGCCTGACTCTGTCCCCTTGGGCTGGGGGAGCTGTCACGGGGCAGGGAGGGTCGGGGCTGGCAGTGGCTGCTCAGGGATGGCTTTGGCCCGGGTCCCTGGAAGGAGTGAGTGCCCAAGCAGCTGCACTGGCCCCGGGCTCTCCTCCTCCCGGCCTTCTGGGCTGTGTTGGGTGGCACAGCCTGTGCCAAGGGATGGCAAGGTGCCTGCAGGCCCCATCTCTGGGGGAAACAGAGAATGTCCTGGCCGTATCCAGCGAGCTGCCAGCTCAGCAGTGGAGCACAGCACGGGCTCATGCTCCCCATTGCTCCCACAGAAGCACTTGGCAAGTCAGATGCAGATGCTGAGAATCCACCGAGCACCCCAAGAGTTTTCTGCCCCCAGGATGTGCGCAGGACCTGCATGATAGGCACAGTAGTGACACTGTTCACTGTGCCACTTGCCATGGTCCTGTGCTATGTCGGGTTCCGGTGGTGGAAGGGAAGAAAACAGTAAGTTTTTGCTGTTGGTCTCTATGCTCCAGCTACTTCAAAGGCTTTTGGTGGTCAGGAAACACTCGCAGTGAGGCTGCTGTGGAGTTGTGGATGGTCAGTGGTTGTGCACATAACTGTGCTGAGGGTTGTGCTGCTGCCCAGTGCTTTAATTGGCCTCTTAATTGCTGGGCCTTGTCCTTTGGAGCCCGCTGGGGCTGCAGGCAGTGCTGGCTGCCACTGAGGCTGCGTGGGCAAGAGCAGCCCCAGGAGCAGCGGGCAGAGGCAGAGCAAGGTGGGGAGGAGAAAGAGCAGGGAGCAGATTGCCCTTGAAAGGCAGACGCGCTCTGGGGCCCGCTCCTGGCCAGGGACCCTGCCCAGAGCCATCCCCTGCTCGGCAGGGCCTTGAGGGGCAGCTGTCCAGCTGGGCCAAGGTGTGCCAGCAGCTCCAGCCGTGCTGGGGAGCCTTGCCAGCTCTGGGCCCTGCTGTGCACGAGGGTCCCTGTGTGCCACCGGCAGCTGGGGCCTCAGACACTCCTCTCTCCTCAGTCGCCCTGCTGCAGCTCCAGCACCCTGGCCAAGAAGGCGCCACTCTCCGTCGCCCCCAGGGAGCCCAAGGACCGTCCGGTTTGACAGCTCTCAGACATGGCCTCAGTGGCAGCAGTCACCCAGGAAGGCAGAACACCAGCCCTCCGTGCCTCCCCCACGGCCCCCCAGCCCAGCTATGAAGCGGAAGCCCCCCGAGATCCCCCCACCTCCACCCCTGCCGAGCCGGCCGCCCTGGTCCAGCTAGGAATGAAACTGGGCCAGCCACTCAGGACTTGGGCTACCAACAGCTCTTCTCCGCCAATAACACGTGTTACCTCTGGGTAACATCCAGAGGCAGTTTTCATACTGTTGTACCTTCAACAGGAAGGGCTGAAGATTCTTCCCATGCCCTGTCTCATCCTTTGCTGTTTTGATTTTCATACAGCTGGGTGCCGGCTGAATCTCTTCAAAGAATATTTTTAGCACTGCATGTTTTACCCCACCTATTGGGGAAAAAAAATAAAAAAATTTTTCCGTTTAGACTTCGTTTTTAGTGTGGTTGACCACTCACATTTTGAGCAATTAATATTCCATGGTACCTCTTCCCTTTTCCTTACTATCTATAAAAAGTTCATCTGAACATGAAAATCACCACTATTACTGAGATTCACCTCAAAGCCCAGAGAAGAATCTAGCACAAAATATTCTCCCATGCACTGCTCAACAAGAAATATTCAGAGGAAAATACAGTGGCAGCTGAGGCTTGTGGAACTCCCAGAATACTGAGCCTGCAGAGGAGGCAAACAGCCCTGGCCGTGGCTGAGGGGACATCCCCTCACCGACTCCTCTGAAAGTGTGTCACTTCAGGAGGGGAAGGCTTTTAAACCTTGGCCTTTCCTTCCTCCTCTGCTAAAATGTAAGGCTCCTCCTGAGAAAATTCTGAGCTACAAACAATTCTCCATTCCTCAACAAAGCTACTCAGGGGCTCAACTTATCTTAAAGGGCAAAAGCAAAGGGGGTCAGAAATTTCCCATCAAGGCCTATTTGCAGAGAAACCCCACATTGTGTGACCAAATATTTATTAGCATCAGTTCACTCAAAAGAAACCCAAGTCTGTATTAAGCAGCATTTTAAATAAACATGAAGTATTCTTCCTCACATATCAGCTGGACTGGTTTGCTCCTTTTTTGTCCTAGAGAGAACAGTAGAACGATTTGCTCTTGTAAGGATTCCTTGGCTGGTCCCCAGACCTGGCTCCTCCCCACACCTTGCCTGGGCTGTTAATGCAGCCAGTTAGCACCACCTGACTTTGCCACCCTGTTCAGACCTTGGGCACGGCTGGTGCCACGGTCCCTTCTGGTCCCACTGACCCCTCTGGTGCCATGTTCCCCTCTGGTGCCACTGACCCCTCTGGTGCCACGGTCCCTTCTGGTCCCACTGACCCCTCTGGTGCCATGTTCCCCTCTGGTGCCACAGACCCCTCTGGTGCCACAGACCCCTCTGGTGCCATGTTCCCCTCAGCTGTCACGGTCCCCTCTGGCTCCTGGCGTGTCCCTGCTGCTGGAGGAGCCCAGCTTGTGCTGCTGCCTTTGTTCAACAAGGCTGGTCCTACTCCCCAGCCAAAGAGAGGCCAAATCACTGCTTTGGACAGCGCGTTTGAATGAGTTTAGCACCTCCTCATCTCTAACACAGACCTCTTAATGCCCACATACCAGCAGCAGAAAGCTACCTCATCTACAGAGGTGAGGAAGCCTGAGCAAACAGAAGGTCGGCATTCAAGCACGTTGGGTTTTTAATTTACTGGAAGCAATCACTTGTTCACTCACTCAAGACTTAATTGCCAAACTGGATTGTGCTATGCTATTGTCTTTGTCATAAATGTTGTTCTATCTGTCCAATTTACCAGACAAGAGTAAATTTAGCAGCAGTTTTTAAATACTAGCAATTGTACATAAATGAATACAATCAAATTTATTAAATGCAGGTATTTAAGAATATAAAAAATTTGGCAGTGAATAATTCGGTATAATTAAGGTTAGTATAAAGCATAAGCAAAACCGACCAGGGATATGGGGAGAGTCCTGCCCTTCTTGACATATCAAACAATAAGGACAAAAATCCCACTTATATACTCTATGCTAATACATATTAATACAGAACTTTCTGGCAAACTCCTCCTAGCTTCTATTCCTAAAATCTACGTCACTATATTGTGTAGCACATGCTCTGCTAATAGTTAGAGATCTCTCATCCTTTTGGAGCTCTTATTCCCGATGAAGGCTCTTTGTCTTCATCAGTGTCTGCTCTGTAACCTTGCTCTCGGCCGCTCCCGCCCGCACTCGGTCCCCACTGCAGCCGCTCCTGCCAGGACAGTGCGGGGGGGCCCGGCCTTGGCGCTCCCCACCCATGACTGCATTCCAAGGACAGAGCTCCAGAGCCAGGATAGGAGAGATTCAGGACAAACTCCCTGGCCTGAGGGACAAAATGTGTTTATGGATGGCTCTTCAAGGGCTGGAGAAGGGACAAGAGCTCCAAGACACGCTCTGATTAAGGAAAGGGAATTAGACCAAGCCCAGGTTACCGCCCACATGGTCAGCTCAACCGGCAGAGCTGTGTGTGCCTGCAAGAGCCTGGGACTGAAATGCCCCCTGCAGGAAGGCTCAAATATCTCCTGGTGACAGCATGTCAGCCAACGGGCCGGCAAAAGCAATTCGGAATTCTTCAGCAATCACTGCATCTCTCCTTAAGGCATTTCCACAACAAATACTTCCAAGATAAGGGATTGGGGAAGCAACAGACTCACATGGGGAACTCATTTTACAGCAAAGACCCTTCAGTGGCTATGGCTGCTTTAGGAATACCACAGGGACCTCCACAAGCCCTGGCACCCCCAGAGTTCTGATCAGGTAGAAAGAATGAAGAGGGAAATAAAGAAACTCCTTTACAAGCTGCTGACAGAAACCAAGATGCCATGGGTAAGGCTTTTACCATTGGCTTGGGCAAGAATAAGAGCCAGAGCAGACACTCAATTCTCTCCCTTGTAACTGATGTTGGGAATTCCTTCCCCTGCTAATTCCCCACCCACTAGTGGTGCAGATAAGGGATACATATTTCAAACAGTCTGTGACCACAATCCTGTCTCTTGCAAATATCTCCCACAGGAGGCTGGGCTGGCACAGAGCCTGCCTTGGCACTTTGCTGCTCACGGCATCCAAGCGGGACATCGGCTCCTGCCTAAGGACTGCAAAGAAGCACCACTGGTGGCCAAGTGGCCCGGCCCATTCCAGGTGTCCCTGAGCACAGAAACAGCCGCCAGCACAGCTCAACACAGGGGGACCCCTCACCCTCGCCTCAGGGTCTCTGAAGCCCCGGACATTTGGACTTCCCGGCTGCAGCACCAGCATGGGAGGCTGCCACTGACCCTGCCCTGAAGGCAACGCAGCAGCAGCAGCAGCAGCAGCCAGGGCTCCACAGCGGGGCAAGCCCCTGGGCCTGCCCACAGATCCTCTGCTGAAATCCTCTGCCTGGGCACCCTCCTTCGGCATCTCCAGCCACTGGGGACAATCCTTGCTGCCACTGCTGGAGCTTCGCTGCTTTCTGTGCCTGCACTCCCACAGCTGCTGGGGAAGACAGCGGCAGAATTCCACTCTGCCTCTCAATTCCACTCACACACTGGGCTGCCTGCGAGTCGATGCTTGGAAAATACACAAAGATCTAATTTTTTGGAAGTCTCATTTCACTACTCAGGCTCGGTTTCCCTTGCCCTTGGGGAAGGTTACACCACTCAACAGAGGTGAGTTTAACATCTCAACAGACTGGAATAGCCCAAAAGATATCCACAAAGATAATGACCATCAACAAAACATAAATGAACACCAAGGAACACCCACCCCACACACTGCCCCCTGCACAGTAGGAGACACCTGGTCTGGAAAAGGCCGACAAGGAAATCCAGGAGTCTGGACCTAATTAACCTCAGAGGGGGAGAAATCCGGGTCCAGTAGGAAACCAAATACTGAGAACTACACAACTTGGAAGCAATGAACATTAAAGCAATGCATTGCAATGGGTTCAGACTATATACAGTTTAGGAATAATCTAGTAAAATGCATGTGTCATGGCATGATTTTCTCTGCACACCTGGGCTATGCGTGGATGAAATTATTTCTGTCACCCATCCTGACCAGAATCAAGTAACGCCTTGACTCTCTAACACTAAAGATAGTCTTGGAGAGTTTTTGTTTTTCCCGCAGTTTCAGTGACAAAATTACACCATTAGAATAATTTTTCGTTAATAATCCAACTTTTCTACTGTCACTTGGGCCAGGGAAGTGACAATCAATTTTTACAGCTAGGAGAAGTAGAAAAAACTTGACTGCATTGGAAATTTTTGTGTATCTTCGTCAATGGCGCTTAGTGATGGTAAAATTTCCATCTGGGTTTTATGGTGCTCACCTTTAGGTTGCATTTTGCAAAACTAGAAGAGCTTTAAGGATGAAGCTTTAAAGCATAAATAGTTAATACAATATCGTTTAAAAGACAAAATAAAGGATAAAAAAAGCAATTTCTGTAGGTCCACCTGTGAGTTATCCAATGGCTGCTCTGGAAGAGAAGCAATGGCTCCAGGCAGCCAGGAGAGGAGCTTTAGAAATGCAAATTAACACTGCTGGGGCAAAGTGTGGAAAATGTACCCAGGTGTTCTTGCCTGGGGGAGGAATTGGGCTGATTCCCTCTGTCCCCCACCCCAAGCTCTGCCTGCTTGCACAGGTGGAATTTGCACAGCTCAAGGCAGAGTCCATAGTGTGGACATCTGACTGCAACAGAAACTGGTTAAGCTGCAAAGGGAAACAGCAAACGGAGAAGGTTGTGAAAACTTTACTATCAAATGTCAGAGGGAACCATCCCTCTCCCCACTCCAACACGTGCTGTCACTGCCCAGGTTCTAGAGGGTGTACCAGAGCACTGGGGTGTTTTTGCGAGCCTAGAAAAATCAGTTGGGAATCCAAGTATGTGATGATTTAATTAGAGAAAAGTGATCAATTGATGCATCCCTGGCTGCAAGGCATTGCCAAAAATGGGGAACAGATTAGCAGACACCAGAACAAATCCTACAAATCCATGGACCAGCCCCTGAGGGATTCCCAAAGGAATTCATATCAGGTGAAAGAAACTCCATACATAATTTCAGTAGCATAATTAGGTTTACATTTGATTATTATTATTATTATTGAAAGACTATATTATCATTCCTCAAAATAGCAATAACCCAGACAGCTCCAGCTCCTGACCTTCCCACCAATCAATCCACTGAAACAAAGAATAAGACATTGCACCATGTCTTGGGACCAGATTAGCTATTAACAGAAGGAGGAGGAGCTTCAGAAAATTAAATGACTCAAACCACTGTTTGTAAATAGATGAAAACTGAAAATCGGCAAAACTGATAACAAAGGAAATAAGAAGGTAGCTCAAGTATCAGTCCAAACAGGGAAAGGATGGGAATGGGACAGGTTTTCGTGGTTCCATGGCAGACCATGGCTTAAACGAATGCTGCTCCTCCTCTGATGTGCTGCAGCAACTCTCATCTTTTTACCATGCCCCTTTTGACACCTTGCTCAGTGCAGTTCATTCTGCAGGTGAGCAAGGCCATGCAGGTGGCAGCCAGGCCTCCCGATCCAGAAACAGCTACAAAAGGACAGGCTAGGAGGTCACAGAGAACAATCCCAAAAGCAAAGAGGACCCAGGAAAAGAGAGCGAGTCAATGGAAATTAAAAGTTAGTAAAGAGACCTCTTGAGGAAAATGAGGAGGGATTGAAAGCAGTAAGATTAATATCGTAGTAGAGGTGCATATTAACGAGGACATGCAGCAGCCGGATCGGGAAGTCTGGACCTGCCAAGTACCTCTGCCAGCGGGGAAAGGGAGAGGGAGACGCGGCCGGGAAAATGAAAATAAAAAGGAGGCTGCGTTTCAGAGACCGCATGGCAAATGCCGCAGGGCCTCTCCCTCTGCTCATCAATAAAGTCACTTCTCCAGGACTCCTCTGTCTCCTTTGTGCACACAAACCTCTGGCGACGGCAATTTTCCCGCACAGCCCCGGGGACAGGGCAGCCACCTGTGTCCTGCCCACAGGAACCGGGACGAGCCGGCGCTGCTCCGGCACCGGCTCCGGCCGAGCTCCCAGCGGGAAGGAGACCGCGGGCAGCCGCTCCCGCAGCGCCCTCAGCCCAGGGGCAACACGGGCCGGGCACGGGACAACGAACCCGACAGAGCCCCCCGCCGCCCCCTCCGCCCGCAGCGAGCCCCGAGCCCCCGCAGAACCGAGCGCGGCTCCCACCTGCGCTGGGGCCGCCTCCGAGCTCCGCCGCCGCCTCACCGAGCTCCGCCGCCGCCTCACCGAGCTCCGGCCTCTGCCGCCGCTCCCACCCCACCCCACACTCCAACGACGGCGCCTGTGCCGCGCGATCCTTATCCCCGCTCTGCCCAATCAACGTGCAAGTTGGAAGAGTGACGGCAGAGCTAGCCAATCGCAGCGAGGGGCGGGCTCTGCACACGGCCCAGCCTCGGCCCGTGCTCTCAGGGCCCCGCGGGCTGTGTGAGGGGAAAGCTGCTGACAAAAAACCTCTTGCAGTCCTCGACAGCCGCTACGGGAGAGCTCCCCAGAGACTGAGGAACTTCAGCTCCCTTTCTCTCTGGGGGATGTGCTCAGGCTCAGACTGGTGGGTGTTTCCAGCTGGATATCGCCTTGCAGGAGCAAGTGGAGCATCTGTCCTCTCTCAGGGTCCACACTTGCCCAAGGCCATGGGGAGGGGCTGTGGCCGCTGCCGGCTCAGGAGCTCTGAGGGCAGAGAAAAGGGAGTGATGACACCGAGCAAAGGGTCCCCGGGGGGAGCACACACACTCTGGGGCAGGGGGCACATGACCTCCAGGACCCCCTCCCCTCCCGCTCTGGTTTTGACTGCCATACGCTTTCTTTCTTCCCCAGAGCTGGCGCGTGTTGCTCTTGCATGGGAATGCTGTGGATCAAACACAGGGGGTGGTTTGCTTTGTGCTGAGCAGGGCTTGCCCTCTTCAAGGACTTGGCAGTGTCCCTTGGTACAATGCAATGTTTTCCACTGGGAAGGCGGTGCCTGGGAGAGGCTGCCTGGAACAGGGGTGGACAGTGTTAAGGGAACCAAGTAGGTGTTCATTAAAAGGCCTTCAAAGGATACGCCTTGGACAGTACAAGAGCCAGGCTGTGGCTCTACCCAAGAGGGACGCAAGATGGATGACCAGTTATAGGTTTTCACACTTTTATAAAACGTTTAGGTGCCTTTCCATTCCTGGGGTTAATTGTCCAATTAGAGCTTCAGGTGATCAAGTTCCTTCTTCCTGAAGATTGCTTTCTTCACTTTGCCGTTGTTCACACTCTTGGGCCTGAAGCTGCAAGGGTATCCTTGGCTCTCAGGCTGGAAAAGGATTGTTTTGTCTAAGTAAACGGTGAAGAGAACTTTATATGAAGTTCAGAGTTACACACGAAGGCCGTGCAGAATCTGAAAAATATGAAAGCTAAAACTTAAGGCATCAAAGAGAGGGATGAGTGTTGGAGACAGTAACAGAGAGTACATGAAGCTAAGGCAAAGGATGCATGAAACACCTGTACCGTGTCTCTGTCCCTGTTTGTGAAGTGACCATCCACATGCTGGAAGGGGATGATGTTCTTTCTACAAGGTTTTTTCCCAATACAGTGTTTTAAAACACTCTTTTTATTGTGCCCCCCTCTTTTTATTTCAGGCTGCCTGCATCTCCTGTTGAGCTTTCACCGCACCACATTTCTCCCTCCAGTGGCAAGAAGCATCCATGTATCGATGATGAGAGAGAGACGGGGACAATGAATGGTGATCGGAATCCAGTTTTTACTGAGCACTACGTGTGCTTTTGTGCCATCTCCAGGAAGGCTGGTAATATTTTACTACAATCATCTAGTTAACCATCACACCGAAAAACATTACATTTCAACTTAGTAAAATCTTATTTCCCATAAGCCAGACGTGACTCAATCTTCTTGCAGTCAGAGCTCTGTTTGCTCTTGCCATGGCATCCTCCTTATCAAGCTGCATATGCTCATGAAGTCTGCAGTACTATCAGTCTCCTTTGCATTACCCAAATCCACATCTCCCTCGTCTCTTTCAACTAAAAATGCACTCCTAAGAGATTTGTTTATTAAAGTTCTAACACACTGTAAAATACAAGGAGTAACTACTACAATGTATAATATGATGCGTCATACATACAAACCTCCTTGAACTAAATTCCTAAGCCAGCCAGTGAGCCCCCAGTCCTGTAAGTACTGGTTCAGGCAGTCCTACCCTGAAGTTTATTTACACCTTCGTTCAGGGCTTGAATTCCTGCATAGATGGACTGGGAGTGGTCAGGAAGGTTAAGGCAACACATCCCATGGAAATAGTCACAGCCGTGTTCCTGTGCTAAAAGCAAAAAGTCTATTGCTGCTCTGTTTTGCAGAGTAGCATGTCTAACAGAATCAACATCAGTTAAAAGTCCTGTTAGTGCTAAGGATGTAGCATTAGTTTGTTTAGCTAGCCAACAGCCCAGTTGGTTAAGTAAACCTAAGGCTTTTGCTGCTGCTGCAGCCGGGGTGAAAAAATGATGCTGCCCATCGCTGTCCCTTAGACCAAAAATCAAGCTGGTCATCACAATCTTTGTCAAAAGCATGTAAGGTTCTCTTAATTCCAGAGGGATATTTATGTTAAATAGTCATGGATATGTTTGGAGTTAAAAAGGATAATCGTCCAAGACTACACGGTCCTCCTTTAATAGGCGATGGGATTGCAGGCCAGGCCCTGTCCCCGCAGACTAAAAACACTCCAGGACGTAAAAGTAAAGGAGCATTGGTGGAGTGAGAAATTATACTAGATGTATAATTACACCAGGCACTCGCATTTTTTTGCACAGGGTGGTGAGGGGAAACATCCCATGCCTTAGACTGGCTTTTCCCAGCGTAATTAAACGTAGCACAAAAATCTATTCTCACTGAGCCCAGCAGTTCTAACTCCTGAGTCTAGAGGGATGCCAGGGAAAGATAAGGAGTCCACTGGTCCCAGGTGTCAGCATGATTGCTGTTTTGCAACTGTCAGGAAAATTAATCCACAAACACCAGAGGTTTATGTCCAGAAAGGAGACTGAGGAGTCCTTTTTGCTCTGCTTGAATAAACAGAGAGGCCACGGGACATTCCCCTGGTATTTCTCCAATTTTTGGAGGATGCAGTCTCCTTTTTATCCTCTTTTCCAGGCTGCATTTCCCTCTCTTTTTCCCCATTGCCTGAGGTACTTGAGAGGCTCAGACTTCCCAGAACGCCTGATACCTGAGATTCCCCTCTAATGTATAACCCTCCCTTTTAATTTTTAATTCATCTAGAATTTGTCGTTTTGCCCCATTGCTTCTTTCATCCTTCAATATCCAATGTCATTTATCAGCAAACCTGCAGTTTGTTTGTAAAGGCAAATATCTTTTCCCGTCCATCAATCAGTGGAATCCATCCCATTGTTTCTTTTATCTCTCAGTGCTAGTCTTATCTATCAGCAGATCCACAGCTCGTTTGTAAAGACAAATCTGACATTCCTCTAACAACACTGTGTTTGCCTGAGGCAGGCGAGGCCAATTGTCTAGGGGCAAAGCAAGAAGGCAGGTTGAAAAGAGATGATCTGGGGAGGTGGTGGCCAAAGACAAAGTATCTTGTCCTGTGGCGTTTGCTACGGTTACCCTGACATTTGTTTTTGGTTGATTAAAAGGCCAGGTTTGACCACTAGAAACAATTCCCAGTAAATACCATCATATTTGGGAAGTCATTGTTTTTCCTTATTCTCAGTGGCAGTAAGCCACCGCTCTGCAGTAACTTCCATTTGTTCAAATAAACTAAACTTATACCCACACACTAGCTGTTGAATTTGTGCCTGATGTAGCCAACCCACCCCTGGAAACCCTGATACCCTTAGGTAATCGAACCATTTTTCCCAAGGGCATAAGTCAGTTAGAAGTTCAACAGCTGCTGATGTGGTGACGTGGTCCTGTTCCCCGGTGTCCTCCTCCGATGCTGGTATTACAGGTGGGTCCTCAGGTGCTGTCAAGGGTGAATCCTCTGGTGCTGCATTCAGGGGTTTGAAAAAACGGCTTCACATTCCTTGTGGGGGTCCACTTGGAACTGTTCTCTGTAAGGACTTATGAAAAACCTCGACCCCAGGTGATCAAAGGATAAGGCCCCAATATTCTACCAGATTCTGGATCCTTTGTTCAAACAGGGGGCCTTTCCTCATGTTGCAATTGTGAATTACAATTAAATTGTCGAACAATTGTTGGATTGGGGTCCATAAAAGAACAATTCAAAAAGTTAAAAACATAAAGAGCTTTCTGCAGTCTCTCGGCAGGGGTGCCATCTCCAGCTCCTCGTTTCTGTAGTATTAAATAGCTCTGTAGTATTAAAAGACACTTGAGAGACTCATGAGCTCCTTCAATGATAGACTGGCCTTCTGGGGAATGACAAATACCTGTTTTGTGAGTGATTCCCCATAAAGCTAAAAAGGCAGCAGCTCAATGCGAAGTATAAGAAGGGCCATTATGGGTCTTCACCTCAGAAGGTACAGCAAGAGTTGCAAAAGCAGCAGTACAGTGTCTGCAGACATCCTTAGCTGTTTCCCCTGAATGGGCTGATGCAAAAAGAGTACCGGAAAAAGGTATCAGTAGAGGAATGAATGTATTTTAAATGGCCAAACTCAGCAA
Organism: Cinclus cinclus; assembly: GCF_963662255.1. Lineage (NCBI taxonomy): Eukaryota > Metazoa > Chordata > Aves > Passeriformes > Cinclidae > Cinclus > Cinclus cinclus. Next base: position 553,143 of record NC_085080.1, read on the forward strand.
AATGGGCAATGTCTGTTTGCCACATTTGAAGGCTTTGTAGCCCTCGGGGATTAACACCTCCTGCAACAGAGGGAAAAGAACACCTTTGACAGTCAGGACAAACAGCGATAATTGCCGAAGCTTGGGCTTTTGTAATGCCAAAGTTCCAAATCAAAGCAGCAGCATTCTGGTGAAAAAATGGATGACTCAGTTTAGCTTGTTCCGTCTTATTAGGTAGGACAGGATTTAGTCCAGGCATTGCTAGAAGATCAGGCTGCCTGTTCCCCTCAGCCCAAAATCCGGGCAGGTCTGTATGTGATGGAATATGCATAACAAAGTAAGGAGATGTTCTGTTTTCTAAGGAAAAAACAAGAAGCTGTAACCAAGAAAAGAGTTGTGAATTTTCAACCTCTTTCCAAACTGGTGCTTCAGCGCTCATCACAATTTCTGCAACATAAGCTGAATCTTTTACCAAATTAAAGGGATCAGAAAATTTTTGAAAAGCTCTGACAACAGCAGCTAGTTCAACAATTTGGGGAAACCCCTCAACTGTGGACACATCTGATTTGCACATCTGATCCCAGATGAGGGATCTCTTCATACCACCACTGATTTATGAGAGTGACCAGAACCATCTGTAAATACTGTTAAGGCTTTCAGTGGAACGTCACTTCTCTTTGGTTTTTCTATCAATTGAAATAAAGGGGTTAAAAGCTTATGTTCTGGAAGGGTGTATTGAAATTTGCCCGCTGAATTCAGCAAAGGCCATCTGAATAGCCTCAGATTCCTGGAATATCCCATGCAAATAAAAGGTGGCAATAGGCATGGAAATAGTGGAGAAATCCACTCCTGCCGGGGAAGTTAGTCTCCGTCGGGCTTCAACAATCAGCTGTGCCATCATTTCATGTTGGGTACTGATGGTTTTGGTTGCTTGGTGTGGCAAAGAATTCCATTCAGTGTTAAGCAAAGGGTTTGGCGCATTGGAGTCCCATTGAAATATCAAAGCATGAGGCTGTTTAGCTGGGGGCAAAATTATGAAGAGGAAAGGCAGTTCGAGTGTGCATTGTGCAGCTTGCCGTTTTGCTAAGGCATTACAAATGCCCTGCAGGGCTTGATGAGCTTGTAAATTGAGTCGTCTAGCTGACAAAAGGTCTGAGTCCCCTTTTAGCAGTTCAAACAAAGGACTCAGCTCTGCATCTGAGATTCCTGATAAGGAGTGCACCCAGGTAATTGTTCCTAAAAGTCTCTGTGCATCATGTAAGGTTTTCATGTTAGTCTGAATTTGTAAATTTTGGGGAGAAATTGTGTGAACTCCAACGCGCCATCCCAAATATTTCCAAGGAGGATATTTCTGTACCCTTTCAGAAGCAATGCAAAGCCCTGCCCGACTCACAGCTTTAGTGACAAGGGCTAAGGCTTCCTCCATGACCTCCTGTTGTTCAGCTGCTCTAAGAATATCATCCATGTAATGATACAAAAGAACATCAGGCATTTGTTGCCTAACAGGACTAAGGACCTTAGCCACATACCACTGGCAAATAGGAGGAGAATTTTGCATTCCCTGCGGTCATACTGCCCAGTGATATTGCTGCAAGGGTGCCCGCATGTTTATGCTAGGAACTGAAAAACCTAATTTCGGGGCATCGTCAGGCTGCAAAGGAATACTGAAAAAACAATCCTTTAAATCAATGACTGTCAAATGCCAATTGTCCTGGTTTGAAAGCTGGGTATTTACTAAGAAAGGCAGCAGCCTCCCTCTGAAATGAAGGGTGTGATCCCTCCTCCCTCCAAATTCTTTTAATTTTGGAATTAAGGGAGCTCTCAGGCAAAGATACGGGGATAGGAATAACAGTTCTTTACTAATATATCTAACAGGACAACAAAAAAGGAAAACAAACAAACAAGAGCTATGAAATTAGCCACAAACAGACCAGTAACTCAGTCCCAGTCCTTCCCAGCTGCAGGCACCCTCTCCCTGCACTGTAGTTAGCGGTGCTGAACAGGGGCAGGTCCCGCAGAGCTGCAGGAGGGCTGGGGGTGATGGCAGCGCTGTCCCAGGGGGAGAGAGAGATGGAGAGAGCCCTCCGCTCACGGTGTCGGTCTCGGAGCTCAGCAGAGTGCTGGATGGTGGCAGGTTAAAGCAAGAAGGCAGCAGTGCAGGGTCCGACAGCAGTGACGATGGTTCCCGACGCTGGGATGGCAGGAATGGAACTGAGGCGGCGATCGTCCTTCTCGTCCGAACTCCGTGGGTGAAATGGGGCCGAGCCAGTGCCTTCTGTCTCCTCTTCTGGCTGTTTGAATCTCACCGGGTGTCCCTCTTCCCTCCCCCCTTCCCCCTGTCACTAGGGCCTAATCAACAGGTATCTCAGCATGACAATGGGGAAAATTCCACAGAGGGAAAAGGGAAGAAACCAATCCCAGCCACCAATTCCGAGGGATCATGGTAGGAAAGGGGAGCCCAGGCTGCAAAGCTCCCATTTCCTCTATTACAGAATTCATTTTTTGGAGGTCCTGGAGCACACACCACTTGCCTGTTTGTTTTTAAATAAAAAACACAGGGGAATTCCAAGGGCTGCTAGAAGGCACTACCTGCCCTTTTTGGAGTTGTTGCTGAACCAGTTCTGTTAATGTGCACAGTTTCTGCAATGATAGGGGCCACTGGCTCACCCCTACTGGCTCAGAAGTTTTCCAAGTCAGTTTGAGAGTGCTGTGCATTCCGGCGACCCCAAGGCAAAACTTGACATTATAAAAATTCCCCATTGAGCTAATACATCCCTCCCCCAGGAAACCAGGGGGACAGGCAACACAGAAGGTTTAATTGTAGCAACACGGCCCTCAGGTCCTGTAATTTGTACCAAGTGTTGGCTTTGTAAGCTTTGACTATACCCCCCACGCCTGAGAGCATCTGAGGCACACTGGTTAATGGCCAATCACTGGGCCATTGGCTTCTAGAGATAACAGTTACATCTGCACCAGCGTCAATGAGACCTGTTAAGACTATGTCCTTGCCTTTCAGAGTTACTTTGCATTGGCATGTGGCATGCTGAGATGTAATGTACTGCGTCCAAAGAATTTGTGGAACCCCTGTTGAAGCAAACCCACCTCCCCTCGTTTGAGCTATGGGGGAGCAGAAAGGGATGCTGCCACGAAAGGTACGAGTTGGGCTGTTTTGGTGCCAGCTGGGACCACACAGGGCAGCTGCAAAGCTCCAAGCCCTGATCGTTATCTCCCCAACCAAGTCAGAGTCTGTGACTCCTGGCAGCGCAAACAATCCTGCTATGGAGGTAGATGATCTAACTGTGATCAATGTGTGGTAGCCGGGTGCCAAGGGTCCATAGATGCCTGTAGGGGGGAGAAAACACAGTGCTGTTAGACAGTGTTACTGTGTCATTTGTTGATATGTCCAGTCCTGTGCTGCCCGGAGTGGCTGCACGTAGTTCTGTGATGGTTGAAAGATGAAGGTTGCTCCTGGTTGCTGGATCGGCTGTGGGATTTCTGTCTGTCCTGGTTTGAAAGAGAGGTGTTTGCTAAAGAAAAGCTTGCTTAATAAATTCTACTGGTTGATGTACAATTGGCTCTGAGTCAGTGTGCGTGACAAACATTTATAACAAATTTGGTGCCGTGACTCGGATAAGGGCAACCCGGTGGGAGACCTCCACCAGGGAGGCGCCCCGCTTTTAGCAGCCTTGGTGCTGCGTCCACCCTCCTGGACCCTTACCGACGAACCCTAAATTGGCAACAAGCAAAGGACAACCGATAACCCCATAATCTTTGTGCACGAAGCCCCGGGCGAAGACGCAGGAAGCGTAAGTATATGTGTGAATCCGTTCGGTTGGGGTTGGGTATCCCAGGACACAGCAAATGAGACACCCGGTGTGGGTGAAGCGAGTGCAGACCTCTGAGTAGTGCGGTTCCCAAATCCCGTGAGGGACTGGGCCACAAAAAGAGGGAAACGTGTGTGTGTGAGTGTTTGTGGGTGTTCTGGAAGATGGGACAGGGGAAAAGCAAGCCCTCTGATCCCATGGGTAAGGGGACCCCAGCAAAGCTTCCCCAGATACCCCCTGACAGTCCGTTAGGGATGATGATTAAATATTGGAATGATTATCCTTCTAGGAAATGGAAGGATAAGATCAAAATGATCCATTATTGTATGGAGATGTGGGGAGGGAAACAGATCCGTGGAGATAATCTGTTTTGGCCAGTATTCGGAAGTTCCGAAGACTTGATTTGCCAGGCATTAAATATTTATGTAAACTCTAAAGAACCTTTTTGCCTGGAAGAAAGCAAATATGCTGCCCTTTGGATAGTGGGAGAAACTAGGACTAGATTGTTTGCCCTAAACACCTGGGGAGGGAAAAAGAAATCTAAAAGATCCGAGGAGGTCCCGACTGCTTCCCCCCCGCCATACATATCTCCTCCTCTCCCAGTTCCCCCACCTCCCCAGGCACAAGTCCTAGAGTCAGATCATGAGGAAGAATCCGGGGAAGGAGAACTGGGGAGCCGCGAGTTAGGATCCGAAAATAACCAATGGATCACTCGCAGCTAGTCTAGAAGGGATAGAGAAGGTGCAACCCTGTATCCATTAAGAGAAGTGGGCCTGGGGATGATCACTAATCCAAATGCTGGACAACAGGGGCAGCCTGCCCAAATACTGGGCATAGGCTATGTAGAAGTGCCCCTTAATTCTGGAGATGTTAGAGAATTCAAGAAGGAGATGGGACATTTTCTAGAAGACCCCTTGGAGTGGCGGAAAGGGTTGATCAATTTTTGGGTCCCAATATATATACATGGGATAAAATGCAGTCTATCATAGGAATTTTGTTCTCTTCTGAAGAAAGGAGAATGATCAGAACAGCGGGAATGAGGGTGTGGGACAGGGACCACCAGGCAGGTCCCCAAGCTGATGTGAAGTGGCCATTGCACCGCCCTAATTGGGATAAGCAAAATCCACAGCACCGAGCCCACATGGCAGACTTAAGAACTATCCTAATCCAAGGAATCCGGGAATCTGTCCCTCAGGGACAAAATGTAAATAAAGCCTTCTGTGAAAGCCCAAAGAAGGATGAGGACCCTACTGAATGGATAGAGAGGCTCCGGAGGTAATTTCTACTATATTCAGGGATGAACCCCGATACTCCAGAAGGTCAAGTGTTATTAAAAACCCAATTTGTAGAAAAATCTTGGCCTGACATCAGGAAAAAGTTAAAAAAAAAAAATTGAAGATTGGCATGACCGTGGTTTAGACGAATTGTTGCGGGAAGCGCAGAAGGTGTATGTCCGGAGAGAAGAAGAAGGACACAAAAAGCAGGCTAGAGTAATGATGGCAGTAGTACGTGAGGAGCAACGGGTAACAACTAGTCGATTCTCCTCGAAGGGGGGCCCTCCTAGAACCAGAAATGTGCCTAGAGAAAAGGAGGGTACCCAGGGGACTTGTTATTATTGTGGAAAGAGAGGGCATTTTTGGAGAGATTGTCAGAAAAGGATTGCGAATGAGAAAGAATTTAAGGAAGATTGGGGGGTCAGGGGCTCTATTTGCTGGGGACCCAAGAAAGATCAGAGCCCTTAGTAAAAATGAAAGTAAGTCCCCAACAACAGGAAATTGAGTTTTTAATTGACATTGGAGCGGCAAGGTCCACAGTACAAAATCTCCCTTTAGGATGTAGAAAAAAATTAAAAAAATATCCAAGTTGTGGGGGCGAAGGGAGAACCTTTTAGTGTGCCTGTGATTAAAGATGTAGTTTTTGAAAGCAGTTCAAAATCAGGTTTAGGAAACTTCCTGTTGGTACCTGAAGCAGATTACGATCTTTTGGGAAGAGAAAGGTTGAATTAATTCCCAGGGAAAAGGATTAATTCATGAAAATTTAGTAAGGAAAATTTTACAAGCTCTAAAGCGGCCCACTGAAATAGCTGTGGTCCATGTAAAAGGGCACCAGACCGGAGTAAACAATCAAGTAAGGGGAAATAACCTAGTGAATCACGAGGCAAAGACCACAGCCCTCAGAGTATTAAAAGAAAAGGCTACAGGAGCTAAGAAAAATTGCCCCTTTGTGGAAAAAAAAAAAAAAATTAAACTAATTACCTTACATGCTTTGCTGGGAAAAATTCCAAAATAAAAGGAATAAAAATGTGTCTGTTTAAATCCCACTAAGATGCATTGTTATTATCACGGGCCCATTGAAATATTCATATTCACCAAGAGGGAACAACAAAAATTAAATTAAATTGGGGTAGTGAAGAAGGGAAATAAATGAGAATTGCCAGACGGTCGCGAGGTTCTTCCAAAACCGGTAGCCTGAAGAATTTTAAAAGCCATTCACTCCAAAACTCACTGGGGTACACAAGCCTTGATAGATCAATTTGCTATTAAATATGTCTGTATTGGAATGTGTAACTTAACCAAACAGGTCACACAACGATGTTTAACCTGTCAAAAGGTGAATAAGAAGCAGTGGAGACAACGGGAAGCTGGGGGAAGGGATTTAGTGTACAGACCTTTTTCACACATTCAAATTGACTTTACTAATTTGCCTAAGGTAGGGAGATACAAACATTTGTTAGTAATAAATGATCATTTAACCCATTTTGTAAAAGCTTTTCCTACCTCTAGAGCATCTACACAAGCAGTGGTGAAAATTTTGCTAGAAGATATCATCCCTCGATATGGGTTAATAGAGGTGATAGATTCAGACAGGGGGCCACATTTTACATCTAAAATTGCTAAGGAGATTGTTTCAGCCCTGGGGACAAAATGGAAGTATCACACTCCTTGGCACCCACAGAGTTCGGGGAAAGTAGAAAGAATAAATAGAGAAATAAAGAAACAACTAACCAAGTTGATGTATGACACACAATTATCTTGGGTAAAATGTTTACCTTTAGCTTTGCTAAATATACGCACTCAACCCCGGACTGATGTAGGGATTTCCCCCTTTGAAATGCTTTACGGAATGCCGTATAATATGGATGCCCCAGTGGATCATCCCGAGATAAGTAATCAACAAATTAATCATTACATAATACAGCTGACACAAGCTCGTGATAAACTCAGAAAAGCTGGATTATTGGTACAAAGACCTCCTCTTGACTTAGCGATTCACAATATAAAAGTGGGTGATAAGGTTTTGGTTAAAACATGGAAAGAAAATACGTTAACTCCAACTTGGGAAGGTCCCTATGTTGTATTACTCACCACAGAAACTGCCATCAGAACCGCGGAAAAAGGCTGGACTCATGCAAGCAGGATAAAAGGACCTATACACCCCTCCTCCGAGGAACCGTGGAAAGTAACCAGCGCTCCAGGAGACCTTAGAGTCACCCTAAAACGCACTTAAATGAACACTGTGAAGGTAGTTTGGGTAAAATGGGACAGCGAAATTAAGTGTAACTACTTGATAACTGGATATTTCAAGATATATTGCTCGAATAAGGATTGTGGTTGTTATCCATTTGTATGTTTTGTTTGTAAAATTTGCCAAGAACGGTGGTGGGTCCATTGTTGGAAAGGAAGTCCACCTAGCGGTGTTTGTAAGAATTGCTATCAACTAGAAAGGGAGCTTACTGAAAGGATTTTACGTGAAGGGGAAAGGTATTCACAAGGGGGGGCAAGGCCAGAAAATTATTGCTTCCATCCTAATGAACCAGTTCCTTTCATAGCTAAAATCATTAAGGGAAATTGTAGAAAAGCAGTACCTGGGGTCTGGTGTTCTTCACCACAAGTGAAGGATAAGAACTGGGACTCCTACAAAAAGAGGCAACAAAAAACGACATGGCCCTCCTGAAGAATATCTTTGCTGCCGAGAAGATGGTTCCCCTCGCGGCTCGAAGCAAGCGAGTCGGCGAGCGAGGCAGAGGGATAAGAAAAGGTGGAGGAGAGAACCCACAGACTGGAACAATTCAGAAATGTTCCAAGAACTGCCTCAAGGATTTTAAATCCCAGAAATCACTCATAGACCCAGAGGGGGGGTGCAAAAATAAAAATTTCACATTAGGACACAAAGGAATTGAAAATAAAAATCCACCAGGACCACACCCTTCTTGGCAGGTTATGGGAATTTTAGCTGTAATATATATACAAATCAGCCAAGTAGATGCTTATGAGAACAAGCATCAACCTTTCAAATGGTCTTTGATACAGATAGAAGACTCGATAGTTAAAAACTCAACGATTACGACTGCAGCCCCAAGCTTCTAAACACATTTGAGCTCAATTATTCGAGCAGGGACTGATAACACATACAAAAGACAAGTATAATCTAAGGCCTTTTATATGTGCCCAAGCTCAAATCCAGGACAGGGTTATTGCAATTGGCCTGGACATTACTATTGTGCATATTGGGGATGCGAAACTATTGCCTCTGATTGGGAACCAGGGGCAGGCCAAGACAGATACCTTAGAGTCGGGTGGGGACCACCTGGATGTCAAATACCCAAACATGGATATGATGGCACAGTGCAAGGGGAAAATCGAAATACCTGTTGGATGATTTACCTTAACATAACCAATCCACAGGATCCAGGGTGGAATATTGGGAAAATCTGGGGAATTTGGTTTTGGGAACCTGGCACATACCGAGGAGGATTAATACTAATAAAGAAAGAAATAGCCCGAAAATTATATACCATCCAGAGGAATATGTATATCAAGCCCAAAATACCCCAGAACATCATTTACAAAAAAGAGAACCCTTTACTGCCCTTACTGTGGCCACACTTATATTGGTGGGCACTGCGGGAGCTGGTACGGGAATAGCTTCCCTAGTGAGACAAACAACAGAGTTTAATACATTAAGGATAGCAGTAGATGAAGATTTAGCTAGAATAGAAGAATCAATCACAGCCTTAGAAAAAACTGTTCGATCTTTATCTGAGGTAGTATTACAAAACCGAAGGGGGCTAGATTTAATCTTCCGTCAGCAAGGAGGATTGTGCGTCAGCAAGGAGGATTGTGCGCGGCACTTAAAGAAGAATGTTGCATTTATGCAGATCATACCGGGCTTGTTAGAGATACAATGGCTAAACTGAGAGAAAGGCTAGAGCAAAGAAAGCGAGAAAGAGAAGCTCAACAGTCCTGGTATGAAACTTGGTTCAACAGTTCTCCCTGGCTTACTACTCTGCTATCTACAGTTGCAGGTCCTTTGTTATTTCTGGTGTTCGGATTAACTTTCGGACCCTGCATCTTTAATAAGGTCATAGAAATTGTAAAAGGGCGATTAGAAGCTGCTCACCTGATGTTAAGTAAAGCTAAATACGAGCACATCTTAAATGATGAGGAGGTGGAAAAAGAGCTTGCACTGTGCTATCAGGAATTAAAAAGATTTAAGGAACAAATTATGAAAGAAGAAAAGGAGGGATTGTAATAAAAACAACATAAAAATTGTTCATTAAAATAAAAGGACTACCAAGAGTTCAATAAAATAACAAAGAATAGAACCGGATCTGAAAGGGCACAAGTCATGCACCCGTAGTCCACAAGAATGTCTTGATTAGTTTGAGCTGAGTTAATTAACCATACTTAAGTATCCATTGTTCAACGTGTAAAAAGGATCTACTGATAAGGCAGAAGTTCTGCCGGGAAGAGGAGTCTTCTTCATTCCAACGAACACCAGAGGGCAAAGTATGACCCCTAGCAACAGGCAGTGCCAGCGCAGACACGATTGCAAAAGGGACACGTACACCAGAAACAAGGGGTATAAAACCCAAAGGACTGAGAGAGGAAAGTGCGCGCCCTTGGTGGAGTGCTAACTCCCGGCCGCCCAGCGCTGCTTTTGCTTGTTACCGCTTGCTTAATAAATTCCACTGCTTGATATACAATTGGCTCTGAGTCAGTGTGTGTATCAAACACTTATAACACCCCCGTGCTGAGCTGTGCTGGCGGCTGTTTCTGTGCTCAGGGACACCTGGAATGGGCCGGGCCACTTGGCCACCAGTGGTGCTTCTTTGCAGTCCTTAGGCAGGAGCCGATGTCCCGCTTGGATGCCGTGAGCAGCAAAGTGCCAAGGCAGGCTCTGTGCCAGCCCAGCTTCCTGTGGGAGAGATTTGCAAGAGACAGGATTGTGGTCACAGACTGTTTGAAATATGTATCCCTTATCTGCACGGCTAGTGGGTGGGGAATTAGCAGGGTAAGGAATTCCCAACACCAGTTACAAGGGAGAGAATTGAGTGTCTGCTCTGGCTCTTATTCTTGCCCAAGCCAATGGTAAAAGCCTTACCCATGGCATCTTGGTTTCTATCAGCAGCTTGTAAAGGAGTTTCTTTATTTCCTTCTTCATTCTTTCTACCTGATCAGAGCTCTGGGGGTGCCAGGGCTTGTGGAGGTCCCTGTGGTATTCCTAAAGCAGCCATAGCCACTGAAGGGTCTTTGCTGTAAAATTAATTCCCCATGTGAGTCTGTTGCTTCCCCAATCCCTTATCTTGGAAGTATTTGTTGTGGAAATGCCTTAAGGAGAGATGCAGTGATTGCTGAAGAATTCCGATTTGCTTTTGCCGGCCCGTTGGCTGACATGCTGTCACCAGGAGATATTTGAGCCTTCCTGCAGGGGGCATTTCAGTCCCAGGCTCTTGCAGGCACACACAGCTCTGCCGGCTGAGCTGACCATGTGGGCGGTAACCTGGGCTTGGTCTAATTCCCTTTCCTTAATCAGAGCGTGTCTTGGAGCTCTTGTCCCTTCTCCAGCCCTTGAAGAGCCATCCATAAACACATTTTGTCCCTCAGGCCGGGGAGTGTGTCCTGAATCTCTCCTAGCCTGGCTCTGGAGCTCTGTCCCTGGAATGCAGTCATGGGTGGGGAGCGCCAAGGCCGGGCCCCCCCGCACTGTCCTGGCAGGAGCGGCTGCAGTGGGGACCGAGTGCGGGCGGGAGCGGCCGAGAGCCCAGCGCTGCCCCAGCCCGACCTGCCCCAGCTCCAACCCTGCCCCTCCAGTGGGGTACTGTGGGTTTGAGGGGAAGAAGGAGCCGGCCGTGGGTGCCTGGGGCAAGAGGAGAAGGGAAGAAGAAACACGGTGTCACTGTCCACCAGGGCATCCACACTGGGGAGAAGCCCTACGAGTGTCCTGAGTGTGGGAAGAGCTTCTCCAGGAGCTCTCACTTGATCCAACATAAACGGAGGCAGCACCAAGTGAAGCCCTGGGAGTGGCCTGAGTGCGGGAAGAGCTTGGTGCTCTGCTGCAGCTCCATCCCCCATGGGAGGATCGGTGTTGGATGATCCCCAGTGAGCCCCGCTGGGCAGAGCCCTGGGATGCCTGGTCCTGGCCATCCATGTTGGGAAGACACCTGGCTGGGGGGGGCTGTGCATCATCCTGTGTCCCTGTGGGCACCTGGATGAATGCAGGGACAGCAACATCCATCGGGACTGAAACCGACCTCGGGAATTCCTTGGGGAGAGCGGATTTGTTGACTTTCAACTGCAGAAGATCTTCTGTGTTCAATCCTATCTTCTGGTGGCATCCAGGAATATTGAATGTTCTTGGAAGTCTTTTCCAGTGTGGTGGTTTGTAAAGTTTTCCTGCAGTTTTCTACCTGCCGGGGCCTGGGCAGTCTCCCTTGTATCGGACAAGAACCAATCAGTCGTATTTTTAATATTGACACGTTGTTACAAGACCAATAAGCAAGCTTATGCCTCTCTGTGAGACGCAGGTGTGAAGAGAGAAATCCCCGGGTAAGTTCTCTTTCCCTTGGAGCCTCTCACAAAGTCACAGCGGCCCGGGCCGGGCAGGTTTAGGTGGGCTCTGAGGCAGGGCTCAGGAAGCTGCTGGGCCCTGTCTTCAGTCAGGAGCCCCGAGAGCCAGGGAAAGGAAAGGCCCGTTGCTGACATCCTAGCGCCTCCCCCTCCAGCGGCGTGGCCGCGGCTTGGCAAAAGCCTGCCCTGCCGCTGGCCCAGAGCGGCTCCGAACGGCCGGGACCGCCCCGCTGCCCAGGGAGCCTGGGGAAAAACAGCTGAGCCCCGTTCTGGCAAGGCCCCACAGCCCTGCTAGCAGGGCAGGATGGAGGAAGAGCCCCCGGCCCGCGGCTGGAATTGAGTGCAGCTGGCGCCAGAGAACAGCCATGAAAGCAGAAACTCATCACCACTTCCCTGACTAAACCCTACAGTCCTCACCCAGCCCCCAGCGTGGCCTTGAAAGGCTCTTGATCATAAATAACTGCAACTGCCCCACCTGGAGAAAATCACAGAACCCTCTGCTGCCTGGGTAAGGCATTAACTCCTTCAATGCCCTGAATAAAACTGTACCAAAAACAAACAAAATAGAAAAAAAAAAAAAAGTCCCCCCAGAAATAGTAATACACAAACAATATCAAAACACTGAAGTCAAACAAAAAGAAAAGTCAAATCCTAAATAAAGCTAGGAGAAAAGTCAGGAACTAAAATTTCTCTTTTTAAACTATGGAGAAAAGACTCTTGTTTCCTCTATAATACATAAAAATGTTATGGAGTGAATATGACCTTTCCAACTGTATAAACTAAAGCATTAGTATTTAAGTGAACAAATGTTAAAATTGCTGTAGTCCTCTAAGTTTAAATAATAAAAAACCCCCTACTGTTCTGCCCCTCCCCAAAAAACAAAAGAGAAGAAAACCCCTCTGTTATCTAAAATAAAGTAAGCTTTTTTTTTAGATTTATAATCCTTAAAGTGTGCCTACTAAGTCAGTATAGTCCTCAATAATAGTTAAGAGAAAAACTGTTAGTCTGAATAAAGGGTTTTTACATAGTAATGAAATTTCCATTCTCCTGAGCAGCTAATCACTGTAACATCAAAACCACAAGAAAACTGTTTCATGTGAAGAAACCTCCATAGACTGAAAAACAAAGTCTCCTCTTTCAAATAAATTAGTAAGAAACTCTTTTAAAGATGGTGAACTGAGTTGTTTCTTGTACATTTTCAGTATTAAAAAAAAAGGCATGTGGAAGAGAGCAAGTAGTGTAAAGTTTTATTCTAAGTTTTTTTTTATAGTTTCTAGTAATCAACTTTTCTTTAAACCATTTAAAGTTAAACCTGTTTTTTGCCTTGCTCCTAATCCTATCTCACAACACAAATAATGTAAGTTAATAAACCAGTACAACTCCATCCAACTTCAGTGACTCCAGGACTTTGATTTCCTATGGCCCAAGGGCACCTTCCACAGCCAAATGGTGATGAACTGGGGCAAAGACCGAGATTTTGGAGACAGTGAGGTAGAAAGCCCTCCCAAAAAGGTTCTTCCCTCCCTCCTAAGCGTGTGGATCCTCAGCTCACACAGAGGCGTGTTGCAGTGTGCTTCTTGTCAATAGTATGTTCTGTTCTTGCCCAAGTTAATGGTTTAGTCCAAAATTACAGCCTCCCACCCACTTGGTTAATCTGTCCTGAACTACCTGTCAGTCCTGCTTTGTGCCAACCCCCTGCTTGGAATTCCCCTTTGGAAATCCCCTAGAACTCCAGGTCTCTTTAGTTCATGTGACCCAGTTTTCCCCCCCTGCCTCCCTCATTGGACAATGCCTTTGTGAACCCTACCCTTTACCCCTCCCCAGAACTTCTCCAATTTGCTAAGAATTTGTACCTTCCCCTCAAACCTCCCCTATGTTTAAGTTGTTGCACCTTCTCCATTTTTGCCTTTTGCCCCACAAATTGCCCAGAGTAATAAATCCTTTTTGTCCCGTGCAAAAGACCTCCCCCTCCTCCTTGCCTCCTTGGAATGCAGGCTGGCAGCTAAAAAGGCCATGGAGCAATAGCTCTAGCTCCATCTAAGGCCTCCTGTTCCTGGGGTGGAACTCACTCTAGGCATGGGGCCGCAGTGGCAAAGTGAGTTCAGCTCTGGCTGTTGCCTCACTTGGTGTCCACCGTCAGGCCCCGGTGAGCGGAGCCCAGGGATGAACTGTGGATTTTAACCCAAAGCAGGTCTGGCTCTCAGCTGCCTCCGAGCGCAGCCGACTGGAAAGGTTTCTCCAGCAGCTGATTTGGGGGATGAAGTGCTAACCTCTAGCAGCTGGGGAACACTTCCCTGAAGGAGGATTTTTGCTGCAGCCCCTGTCCAGTGGACCAAAAGGAGGGTGAGTATCCTATCCCCCAAGTTAGACTGAGGGTGCTCCAGGTAGAGGGAAGGGTGCATTGTCCCCCGGGGCTGGAGGGGGAGCCCATGAACCTACAGGCTGCAGTAGTTAGCTGCAGAGACGGCTCCCTGTCCCTGGAACTAAAGCTGGCCCAGGACTCGTATCTTCAGTTTGTTGTTTCTTTTTGCTGCAGCGGAGAGTAGAATTTTGTTGTGCCAATGCAGCTTAAGATCAGGGAATATGGGTGCTAGACTGTCAGCACAGCAGAGGGGGACTTATTTCCTAATTGTGGGTAACTTGGAGGGAGGGAGGGAGGGAAAGGAAAGTTTTCCAAGTGGTTGTTAGCACAGTTTGTTCAATGGCTTTTCCTCTGCTTTCCAAGCGTATCCCCTGAGGCAAAACCAACCATTCCTTTTTGGGATACTGTTGGAAGCAGATTGACAGAGTTAACAAATAAAGGGGATGCCTGGATTGCTAAATTCTTACCATTATTTCTGCTAACTCGGTGGGTGTTAGATGAGGAATGGAAAGTGGAGGAAAAGCTCAAACGAACCCCCCCAGCCCCCCATCCCCTGATCCAAACCCCTTGTCCCCTGCACTGGAAAGTCTGTGCCAGGCAAACTGCAATGCAGCGCAGGAGAGCCCCCGACTCCCTGGCCCCCCACAGACTTGTCAGTACCCTGGCCTTGAGAGTGATGCTCAGGCTCTCAAGGACCTTTCCCCAAATCCCTACTTGGCCGTTGTTAATCCTCCACTTCAGGCTGATATTCCCAAAGGTGATTCCCAAGTTAGCACTGACTCCTCCCTTGCCATTCAGAATGAGAGGCAGTTATGAGGAGGAACGTGAGGACAGCGTATGAATGGGAAGCAGACTGGGGCAAAAGATGCATGGGCAGAGCTGAGCCAGACAATGGGTGCCCATCTTCTCTACAGGTTTGGTTGTGTCTGGTTGAGATTAAAGGTATAAAGGGGGGATGATTTCTATAAGAAAGCAATCTCTTTAGATGCATAGGGGGATATGTGTCTCTTTGATCCCCATTAATACAGGAAGATATCAAGAGCATGTTCAGGGACACAGCCTGACCAACAGTGTCAGCAAGCAAAACAAAAGTCTTCCTAAGCAATGGCCCATTGATCAAGAAAAACATTGACAATCAGGGCAGCCCATTTATACTGATGAGGGTACACATTGGGGCTACAGCAAAGGCCATGAGCTCACAGCAGGCTCTGGGGTGACATCAGGCTGAGGTCACAGCAGCATCTGAGGTCACAGATGTGCCAGAGCCCTGTGGTTGCACAGCACCACAGCCACCGACCAGTCAGTCCCAGACCACAACTGTTGCAGCAGCAGCAGCGGCGGCGGCAGTGGTGCTGACACTGGGACAGCAGTGTCAGGACAGTGGTGGCAGCAAGAGCTTTGGGACTGGCAGAGGGCAAGGCACCATGGGCCTTCCTCTGCAACTCTTCCTCCTGCTCCTCCTGGCAGTGACCCTGCCTGCTAGGGCTGCCCAGGCAGCTCCATGGCAAGTGAAGGGAGCAGGTGAGCCCATGGCCTGGCTCCCCTTTCTGGGGACAGCGCTGCATTCTCCCCAGGAAGCGCTGGGGATGGTTTTCCATACCTCTCAAGGGAGGCTTTCCTCTGTGGGAGGGAGAGAACAACCAGTGTTGGCCATGTCCATTCACATCTGGCCCCACAGCCTTACCCAAGCCCCTTGCACCGCCCAGATCCCTAAGGCAGAAGGGGATCCCTGCACACCATGGAAATGGTTCTGATCTGTGTTCCCTTGTAGATGGGGATCAGGACATGGGTTTTCTGGATGTCCTAGTGAAGGATGGTTTCAAGTTCTTGGAGGATGTTGGAGGCAAGTTCTCAATTCCCTCTTCCTGACAAAATAAGCAGTGTCAATGTGGCAAGAGCTCACTCGTGTCCCATTTCCCTTAAGATCATCTCAGGGTTGATGGTTTCTGCAATCCTTGCCCTACTCAATTCCGCAGCCCCGAGTAATCCCACAGGATTGCTGTCAGTGGGAGGAAGGAGCATTTAGCTGTCAGTCCTCTTCCCATGCACAATGCCAGTGTGTCCTTCCATGTGCTGTGTGCAGCCATGGAGAAGAGCAGAGAGGGAAGGGAAGGGCCCAGGGCTGTGCCCAGGGATGTGCCTTGTGGGGCTCCTTTGCCAGCCCCAGGCAGCCTGAGCATCTCCTGCAGTGCTGGGAGCTGTTCTGTCCTGCCTTTCTTTGCAGATGAACCTGTTGGGGAAGGTGCTCTGGCTTCCCAACCTGCATCCAAGACTGAGCCTCTGGGAGATGGTGAGGGTAGGTCAAGGCCTTTCCCCCTGGGGGAGCTGCCAGCTCAGAGCCCAAAGCTGGGCCAGGGGGGCATCGCTGCATGGGCCAGGACAGAGCCGTGCATGTGTGTGCCCTCGCCCTGTGCAATCCCCTCACAGCTCCTGTGGCTCAGTCCTGCCCATGCAGAGCAGCAGAAATGACAGAGGCTTCTGTGGCTGTTGAGTTACAGGTGTGTCTGCAGGGAGGAGTTCTCCAAATTCTGGCCTGGATGCTGCACCCAAGCCCTGCTCCCATCACAGGGGTGAGTAGTGTGTCCCTGCTGACCCCACAGGCTGAGCACTGCTTTTGTGGGATCCATTCCTGGGAAACTGAACTATTTTTTTTAAGGACCTCCAACAGGAAATATCCGAGACACAGCGCTCAAGATGTCCCTGGATCCATCCGAAGGCATGTGGCAAATGCTGAAGGAAATGCTGCAGGGAGGACAAGGTGGGTGCATTTCCCTCAGCCTTCTCCTGAGACTCAGCAGCCTTGGGCTTTCTCTGCACATCTGGACATGGTGTGCTCGACACAGAGGGAAGGGATCCATGGGAGCCTCTCTGCCCTGCTACTACTGCTGTCACACCCTGCAGGGCTGTTTCCCAGCCTGGGCTGGCTGCAGCTTCTCCCCAGCCTCTGCAGGAAGGCATTTGGCATCTGCTGACAGGGAGCCCAAACTGCACCATGGCCCATGCATACTCTGAGATCCCTGCAATTTCCTTCTCTCCCAGCACATCAGGAGGGGTGGCAGTTTAGAAGAGGGACTGTGTTGGCCCTACAGAGAGACCCCAAAGTTCATCTGATTTCCCGAAGCCTATTCATGACTTTCACCAGCATTATCTCCTGAAGATGCTACCTCCCCAGTAGGCCACAGTTCCATCTTGTCCAGCTGTCCCTTTTCCTTTCTCCAGAAATGAAAGGAAAGACTGTGCAGAAGGAAGCATTTCCCGGAGGAAGCAGTGGTTCTGTGCCAGCCTCGGCTGCAGGAAGGGAGGCGATGCCAGGCACAGTCACAGGAGGTAATTGCTGTGCCTCTGGGCCTGAGCCCTGCTCAGCCTTGAGCTGCCATCTCTGCTGCTTGGCAGTGCGGGCACAGCCCGCACAAGACCTGCACAGCCCAGAGGAATTATTCGAGCAGGCTCAGGGCACTCGGGTACTGAGCAGTCCCGCTAGGGTTCCTCTGGGGGAGACACTGCTCAAAACCTGGGAGGGGCTGGCACTCGGAAGACCAGTTCTGTGCTGGGCTATGTCACAGGAAGGGAGGGAGAGTGTCCCAACAAGCCCTGGGCTTGACCAGCTGCCCCTGCAGAGATGTTGCAGAGTGCATGGAAAGAGTGGGCAGAATGACCAGAGCCAGCCCAGAGCTCCCCAGGCCCCTCTGCAGCTTCGGCCATGTCCATTCACATCTGGCTCCCAAATCCTTACCCGAGCCCCCTGCAGAGCCCAGTTTCCTAAGGCAGAAGGGGATCCCAGCACACCATGGAAATGGTTCTCATCAGTGCTCTCTTCCAGGTGAGCTTCTTGGGAATGCTTCTCCATTACCTTGGCTGCATAAAGTTTTGAAGCCCTTGGAGCCTCCTGCAGGTATGTTCTCACTGTGCCACCAAGGAATAATCATTGACAACCTGGCAGGCAGCAGGTGACAGAAGCTTCTGTGGCTGGTGAGTTACAGGTGTGTCTGCAGGGAGGATTTCTCCAGCTCCTGGTCTGGTTGCTGCACCCAAGCCCATCTCCCATGGCAGGGGTGAGTCGTGTGTCCCTGCTGACACCACAGGCTGAGCACTGCCTTTGTGGGATCCATTCATCTGAAATGGAACGACATTCTGTTAAGGTCCTCCAAGAGGGATGAACAAACTTAGAGGACTGAAGGAATTGCTTGATTCAAATGACATCCTGGAACCAATTGTGAAGGAACTGCAGAAAGGGCGTGGTGGGTGCATTTCCCTCAGCTTTCTCCTGAGACTCAGCAGCTGGGGGCTTTTTCTGCACATCTGGACACGCATTGCCCAGCACAGTGGGAAGGGATCCATGGCAGCCTCTCAGCCCCGCTGCTGCTGCTGTCACACCCTGCAGGGCTGTTTCCCAGCCTGGGCTGGCTGCAGCTTCTCCCCAGCCTCTGCAGGAAGGCATTTGGCATCAGCTGACAGGGAGCCTAAACTGCACCATGGGCCATGCACACCCTGAGATCCTTGCAATGTTCTGGTCTTGGGGTAGATCTGGACAGGTGCAGGTTTGGGCAAGAGAGAGCCCTGTGATATCCCCAAGCACCTGGGCCTTTTACTGATCCTTCTGCATGTCTTTGACAAGTATTGCCTCCTGAAGATGCCACCTCCCAAATGGGGAACAGTTCCATCTGATCCAGCTGTCTCCCTTCCTTTCTCCATAAGAGATGGACATAGAGATTCTGTGGAAGGCAGCTTTTCCCAGTGGAAGCAGTCGCTCATCAGCAGCCCCTGCTTCAAGACGAAAGGCGATTGCAGGCACGGGCACAGGCACAGGAGGTAATTGCTGTGCCAGGCTCAGCCCTCGGCAGGGCTGTGTGGCAGCAGCTCTTCCCCCAGGGCCTGTCCTTGCACAGCCTGGGAGCAGCCAAAGCTGGAGGCGCCTCGGCTTCGAGGCCTCTGGAGCTCGTTCCCAGCCCCTGGGAAACGGGACTCGTGCACCAAGGTCCCTCCCTCTGCAGCTGCTCCTGGAGCTGCCCTGAGTGCCCAGAGGCCCAAGGCACAGGAGCAGCCCCGAGTGGGAGCCCTGCCACGAGCCCAGGGCCACAGCCAGCCCTGATGCACAATGGAATATTTTCTCATCTTGGTTGGCTTCTAGATGGGCTTGCTGGGAAGGCTTTTCCATTAGCCTGGCAGGATGAAGTTTTGAAGCCCTCTGGACCTCCTGCAGGTATGTTCTCACTGTCCCACCAACGAATAATCATTGACAACCTGGCAGGAAGCAGGTGACAGAAGCTTCAGTGGTTGATGAGTTATGGTGTGTCTGCAGGGAGGAGTTCTCCAAATTCTGGTCTGGATGCTGCACCGAAGCCCAGCTCCCATCTCAGGGGTGAGTAGTGTGTCCCTGCTGACCCCACAGGCTGAGCACTGCTTTTGTGGGATCCATTCATGGGAAAATTGCAATACTTTCTCCTAAGGTCCTCCGAGAGGAAGGAACAAACTTACAGGAAACACTAAGTCCCTGGAGGCGTCCAAACTTCTGGACAAGATGCTGAGTGACCTGGAGAGACGCCGTGGTGGGTGCATTTCCCTCAGCCTTCTCCTGAGACTCAGCAGCTGGGGGCTTTTTCTGCACATTTGGACATGCCGTGCCCAGAACAGTGGGAAGGGATCCATGGCAGCCTCTCAGCCCCCCTGCTGCTGCTGTCACACCCTGCAGGGCTGTTTCCCAGCCTGGGCTGGCTGCAGCTTCTCCCCAGCCTCTGCAGGAAGGCATTTGCCATCATTTGACAGGAAGCCCAGTCTGTAACATGTGCCATGCACAACTTAGAACCCCTCATATTTCCTGGTCTCCCAGCTTATCAGGAGGGACAGCAGATTGGAGAAGGAGGCCCTGACCAGCCATAATAACCTGGCCTTTCTCCTAATCCTTGTCATTGCCTTTGACAAGTATTGCCTTTTTAAGGTGCCACCTCCCCAGTGGGGAATTTTTCCATCTGATCCAGTTGTCTCTTCCTCCAGTGATGAAAGGAAAGCCTGTGCTGAAGGCTGAGTTTTCCCGAGGGAGCAGTGGCTCATTTGCAGCCTCTGCTGCAGGAAGGGAGGCGATGCCAGGCACAGTCACAGGAGGTAATTGCTGTGCCTCTGGGCCTGATCCCTGCTCAGCCTTGTGCTGCCCTCTCTGCTACCTCCCTGCCAGGGATGTTGCAGAGGGTCTGCAAAGAGTGTGCACTGACCAGAGCGTGCCCAGAGCTCCCCACTCCCCTCTGCAGCTTTGGCTGTATCCATTCACATCTGGCTCCCTCAGCCTTACTGAATGCCCTTGCAGTGCCCAGTTCCCTAAGGCAGAAGGGGATATCAGCACACCATGGAAATGGTTCTCATCTGTGCTCCCTTCTAGATGAGCATGCTAGGAAGCCTTCTCCAGCAGCTGGGATGGAAGGTGGTTTGGAGCCCTTGGGATCTACTGCAGGTAATTTCTCAGCATCCCTTCAGAGAATAATCACTGACAACCTGTCAAGACCCAATTTACGGAATCTTCTGTGGCTGTTGAGTTACAGGTGTGTCTGCAAGGAGGATTTCCCCAGGTCCTTTGCTGATTGCTGCACCGAAACCCAGCTCCCATCTCAGGGGTGAGTAGTGTGTCCCTGCTGACCCCACAGGCTGAGCACTGCTTTTGTGGGTTCCATTCATGGAAAAATTGAAACACTTTCTCCTAAGGTCCTCCGAGAGGGAGGAACAAACTTACAGGAAACACTAAGTCCCTGGAGGCGTCCAAACTTCTGGACAAGATGCTGAGTGACCTGGAGAGACGCCGTGGTGGGTGCATTTCCCTCAGCCTTCTCCTGAGACTCAGCAGCTGGGGGCTTTTTCTGCACATCTGGACACGCATTGCCCAGCACAGTGGGAAGGGATCCATGGCAGCCTCTCAGCCCCGCTGCTGCTGCTGTCACACCCTGCAGGGCTGTTTCCCAGCCTGGGCTGGCTGCAGCTTCTCCCCAGCCTCTGCAGGAAGGCATTTGCCATCAGCTGACAGGAAGGGAAATCTGCAGCATGGGACATGCACATCCTAAGACCCCTCCCATTTCCCGATTTCAGGGTATATCATAAAGGGGAGATGTTTAGAGAAGGAAGGGCCCTGGCCAATATGAAAAATTCATATGATTTCCTGATCCTTCTCCATGACTTTGACAAGTGTTGCTTCCTGAAGATTCCACCTCCCCAATGGGGAACGGTTCAATCTGATCCACTTGTCCCTTCCTCCAGAGATGAAAGCAAAGACTGTTCTGAAGGCTGAGTTTTCCGGGGCTAGCCGTGGTTCTGTGCCAGCCTCGGCTGCAGGAAGGGAGGCGATGCCAGGCACAGTCACAGGAGGTAATTGCTGTGCCTCTGGGCCTGAGCCCTGCTCAGCCTTGAGCTGCCATCTCTGCTGCTTGGCAGTGCGGGCACAGCCCGCACAAGACCAGCACAGCCCAGAGGAATTATCCCGAGCAGGCTCAGGTCACTTGGGTTCTGAGCAGTCCTGCTGGGGTCCCTCCATGAGAGTCAGCACCCAAAACCTGGGAGGGGCTTCAAGTGGTGCCCATGGTGGGGAAAGGAGAGATGTAGAAAGCAGGGCTCCAGTGTGTCCTGAGAGGCCCTGCCTGTGTTCACTTGGGCTGGAGGAGCTGGCCCAGCAGAAGGATGGAGTGCAGTTGAGAGGGATGGTTGTGGCCCTGCCTGCTGCAGTTTTCCCCAGGGATTTAGGGTGCTTCCTCTTGGGCACTGACAGAATCCTCAGGGGACTTGGGTGCTGCAACTGCCCATCCAGGGTTGTTGCACAGGACACAGAAAGGGTGTGGAGAGTGACCAGAGCCAGCCCAGAGCTCCCCAGGCCCCTCAGCAGCTTTGGCCATATCCAGTCACATCTGGCTCCCTCAGCCTTACTGAATGCCCTTGCAGTGCCCAGTTCCCTATGGCAGAAGGGGATCCCAGCACACCATGGAAATGGTTCTCATCTGTGCTCCCTTCTAGATGAGCGTGCTAGGAAGGCTTCTCCAGGAGATTTGCTCCATGAAGATCTGCAGCCTCTGGAGACTCATGCACGTAAGTTCTCATTGTCCCAGCAAGAAATAATCATTGACAACATGGCAGAAGCCAGGTGACAGAAGCTTCTGTGGCTGTTGAGGTACAGGTATGACTGTAAGGAGGATTTTCCCAGGTCCTTTGCTGATTGCTGCACCGAAACCCAGCTCCCATCTCAGGGGTGAGTAGTGTGTCCCTGCTGACCCCACAGGCTGAGCACTGCTTTTGTGGGATCCATTCATGGAAAAATTGAAACACTTTCTCCTAAGGTCCTCCGAGAGGAAGGAACAAACTTACAGGAAACACTAAGTCCCTGGAGGCGTCCAAACTTCTGGACAAGATGCTGAGTGACCTGGAGAGACGCCGTGGTGGGTGCATTTCCCTCAGCCTTCTCCTGAGACTCAGCAGCTGGGGCCTTTCTCTCCACATCTGGACACGCAATGCCCAGCACAGTGGGAAGGGATCCATGGCAGCCTCTCAGCCCCACTGCTGCTGCTGTCACACCCTGCAGGGCTGTTTCCCAGCCTGGGCTGGCTGCAGCTTCTCCCCAGCCTCTGCAGGAAGGCATTTGCCATCAGCTGACAGGGAGCCCAATCTGCACCATGGGCCATGCACACCCTGAGATCCCTGCAATTTCCTGGTCTTGGGGTGTATCAGGAGGGGTGGCTGTTTGGAGAAAGGAGGGCCTTGTGGCAACCCCAACACCTGGCAATTTTCCTGATCCTTCTCCATGTCTTTAACAAGTATTGCTCCCTGAAGATGCCCCCTCCCCAACGGGGAATGGTTGCATCTGATCCAGCTGTGTCTCTTCCTTTCTCCAGAGATGGACCAAAAGACCTTGCTGAAGGCACCATTTCCTGCAGGAAGCAGTGGCTTCAAGCCAGCCCTCAGTACACAAAGGGAGGAGATGCCAGGCAGCCCCACAGAAGGTGCTTGCTGTGCCAGGCTCAGCCAGCCTGAGCAGTCCTGCTGGTGTCCCTCCATGGGAGACAGTGCCCGAAACCTGGGAGGGGCTGCTAGGGGTGCCCGTGGTGGGGAAAGGGCAGAGAGGAGAGCAGGGCTCCAGTGTGTCCTGACAGGGCCTGACTCTGTCCCCTTGGGCTGGGGGAGCTGTCACGGGGCAGGGAGGGTCGGGGCTGGCAGTGGCTGCTCAGGGATGGCTTTGGCCCGGGTCCCTGGAAGGAGTGAGTGCCCAAGCAGCTGCACTGGCCCCGGGCTCTCCTCCTCCCGGCCTTCTGGGCTGTGTTGGGTGGCACAGCCTGTGCCAAGGGATGGCAAGGTGCCTGCAGGCCCCATCTCTGGGGGAAACAGAGAATGTCCTGGCCGTATCCAGCGAGCTGCCAGCTCAGCAGTGGAGCACAGCACGGGCTCACGCTCCCCATCGCTCCCACAGATGCAGCCGACACCTCAAGACGTGTTCCCAGCTCCCAGAAGGGCACTGGAAGCGCTGTCTGCCAGGGAACACGCTGTTTGCTTGAGTTAATTGCCATTGTGGCTGGCGGGGAACTTGTCTTCATGTTGTGCTGTGTTGGAATCTGGTGTTGCTGCAAGAGAAAACGGTGAGTGTTCTGTTTCCCTGCCCTACACACATCTTCATTTGATGGCTGCTTGTAGACAGGAAACACTCGCAGGGAGGCTGCTGTGGAGTTGTGGATGGTCAGTGGTTGTGCACATAACTGTGCTGAGGGTTGTGCTGCTGCCCAGTGCTTTAATTGGCCTCTTAATTGCTGGGCCTTGTCCTTTGGAGCCCGCTGGGGCTGCAGGCAGTGCTGGCTGCCACTGAGGCTGCGTGGGCAAGAGCAGCCCCAGGAGCAGCGGGCAGAGGCAGAGCAAGGTGGGGAGGAGAAAGAGCAGGGAGCAGATTGCCCTTGAAAGGCAGACGCGCTCTGGGGCCCGCTCCTGGCCAGGGACCCTGCCCAGAGCCATCCCCTGCTCGGCAGGGCCTTGAGGGGCAGCTGTCCAGCTGGGCCAAGGTGTGCCAGCAGCTCCAGCCGTGCTGGGGAGCCTTGCCAGCTCTGGGCCCTGCTGTGCACGAGGGTCCCTGTGTGCCACCGGCAGCTGGGGCCTCAGACACTCCTCTCTCCTCAGGAGCACCTCTGGACATCAGATGATGGACGGCGGCTACAGCTCACACTCACACAGCTACAGCGGCTCCCCCAGCAGGAAGAAGGGCCTGGGCTGCCCTCACAACGGCTCTGAGAAGTGGACCCCAAAATGGCCATCTACAAGGAAACCTCCTATTACCCTCTAGATCCCACTGCCATCTCCTCTCCCCATGGGTATTTCCAAGCTGCCCTCACTCCCTTTTAGGATCTCCCTCTGCCATGTCCCAACCCATTCCCATGTTGTTCTAGAGACCTCAGCAGTAGCAGCCCAGCACCCTCCCTCCCCAGCTGAGACCAACACAATCCTTCCTCTGCCCCTAAGCCCCCTGGCCCTGCCCTCTAAACAGCCCTGAAGGTGATCCCTGCCCCCTCCCTCCACTCCCTGCCTGGGTAGGTGATGGCCCATTGTTTTATCCCAATAAAGTGATGGAGTTGTCACCCCAGTGTCCGGGTGCTAGCACCAGCTAAGCCCACACAGCTCCAGCACTGGCTGAGCTCCATGTCCAGGAGCAGCCATGGATGCCCTCGGTGTGGGCAGGCAGGAGCCAGGCAGGGGCTGCTGTGAGCAGCAGCGGGGCCCCGAGGGGCTGGGGGAGCCCATGCTGAGCGTCCCTGGGCTGAGGGCACATCTCCTTCAATGGCATCATCTGGGCCTGGGCCTCATCCATTGGCATGCTTAGGAACTGAGGGAAGCCATTGAGAGCATGTGTAGGGACACAGCCTGACCAGCAATGTCAGCAGGCAGAACAAAGGTCTTCCCTGAGCAGCACATACTTGACAGGACCAAAGTGATGGGGTATCACCAATCCAGGGAAATGCACAGGGGCTGCTCCTGAGGGAAGGGAAGGGAAGGGAAGGGAAGGGAAGGGAAGGGAAGGGAAGGGAAGGGAAGGGAAGGGAAGGGAAGGGAAGGGAAGGGAAGGGAAGGGAAGGGAAGGGAAGGGAAGGGAAGGGAAGGGAAGGGAAGGGAAGGGAAGGGAAGGGAAGGGAAGGGAAGGGAAGGGAAGGGAAGGGAAGGGAAGGGAAGGGAAGGGAAGGGAAGGGAAGGGAAGGGAAGGGAAGGGAAGGGAAGGGAAGGGAAGGGTCATAGATCCTGAGGCACAACCCAGCTGCAACCACACTAGATTTCCAGGTCAGAACACTTGGTGTCACTGGGCTGGGGTTCCCTGTAAGGCTCGTGGGGTCTTTGGAGTCCCTCATAAGGTTCACGGGGGGGCTGGGGTCCCTTGTGAGACACAGGGGTGCTTTAGGTTCCCTCTGAGTTATGGAGGGCACTGGAGTCCCCAGTAAGTCGTACAAGGGATCTAGAAACCCATGTGAGGCATGCAGAGGGTTTGGGCTCTCTCCCAAGGTGTGCAGGGTGCTGGGGTCTCTCCTGAGGCACATGAGGGGGTTTTGGGGTCTGATTTCAGATGTGGACAGGGCTGTGGGCTCCCAGAAGCGTGCCGGTGCTTTGTGTCCCTCCTGCTGCACGCGGTGGGCCTGGAGTCTCTTCTGAGGCACGCAGGGGACGGGGTGTGTTCCTCAGTCCCTCCCGCAGTCCCTCCTGGGCCCGTCCGGCTTGGGGCCGCCGTGGCACAGGGGCAGCAGCCATGCCGTGCCTTGCTGTGCCATGCCGAGCTGTGCCGATCCTTGCCGTGCCGGGCCGTGCCGTCCTGTGTTCCCCGGGGCCACGGCCCCGGCCCTGCCTCCGTGGAGCCGGGAGCACAGACAGCCCCAGGGCCGGGGGGTGGCAGCGGTGCCAGAGGAGCCGTGGGCAGCCCCGGGCCGGCCCCTGGCTGCCCGCCCCGCTGTCCCGGGACTGCGGCCATCCCGGGCGGCAGGGCTTGGTCTGTGCCGCGCTCTCCCCACAGTACGGGGCTCCGCGTGAGCACCCGCCTCCTGCCACTGCCCTGGGATGATGGAGAGGCATGTGGGGGGCGGAACTGAACGTGCCAGGGAGAGGAACAATTCATGTGAGACTTGTTTAGGCCTTTTGAAAGATTACCTGTGAAACAACTGAAAATCCCATGCTAATTCATGTGTTTTAACGCATGGGGATTCCTTGAGGACGCTTTGTAACTCCCGGGCCGGGCAGTATCCCAGGAGCTCTGATGTGTGCAGAACAGCTGGCACCAGGGTTACGAGCCCACATCCCTACACGTGCACGCTCTGCCTCCAGGGCTGTCACACAACAGGAATGTTCCAGCAAGAGCAGGCATCTTGACATCCTCAGGACAATGTGTTCTTGTGGTCCTAGTGGTCGACTGGAGAGAAAAGACAAGTTTGGCAGAATAAACTTGACTGTAGGGGAGGGATGGCTCAGCAGAGAGCCTGGGGACCTGTGGTGCCAGCCAGTGACCGGGTACTTGGACACAGCAGGAAAACCCCACACTGGCATTAAGGTGGTCCCAGGGTTAGACCAGGCTCTCTTGGAGAAGGAGCTCCAAATTAAAATAAAGCATAAGTAAAGGAAGGTAGCAGTAGGACGTGCGGAAAATGAAGGCTCCCTTAGGTGTGCTGGCAAAGGTAAAGTACCCGTAAACCGTCTTGTGCACAAGAACCGCGTGGGAATGCGGGCCGTGTACGTACCACGGGGTTAGGTAAGGTGGGTGGCTGCATGCTTGTGTGTGTGAGTGAGGAATGTTTGAGATGGCTCGGTAGCCGAAACGAGTGCGGACCTCCCGGTATCGCGGTTCCGGTTCTCCATGAGGAGACCGGCCGGGAAAGGAGGGAAGCGAAAGGGAAGAACAAGTGAAGACCCCAGGAGGGAAGGTCCCAGCCCAAGAACTCACGGGAAAAGTCTTTGAGGAGAAAGGAGCTACTCCCTTAGGAGGGGAGTAACTGAGTTAGGTTCAACTATTTTTTGAAAGGACAGTAGATGGAAATTTTAGTATATGATTACAAGGAATTGAGAGAAGCTGGCAGAAAGAAAAGTCAGGGAGGATAAAGCAAGAGGGAGATTAGGGAATTAGGAGGGAGATAAGTAGCTGGCAAGAGATGAGATAGTGTAATAGAGTAACATTGAGAGAGGGAGTTGAACCACGAAATGAGTGAGGGAGACTAAAGGAGACTAAGAAAAAGAGAATTTCTTAGTCTGTTGCTGCCAGGGATGGCTCAGAGGAAAAGTAAAACCTCTGACCCAGGGGTTGCAAATTATGGGAAAAATTTGCGAGAACCCGGGAACCAAGAGGGAGATTCCCAGAAGGGGAGCAGCATTCCTCAGGACAGGCCACTGGGGATCATGTTAGGATCCTGGGATAGAAGGCAATCCTAAAGAGAAAAAGTAAACAGAAAATGACTACTTATTGTATGTTTGAGTGGACAAAGGAAAAGATCTGAGCAGACAACTTATACTGGCCAGAGTTTGAATCATTTGAGGATTGGATTTGTCAGGCTTTAAATCTGCATGTGAATTCAAAAGAACCTCTTAACCAGGAGGAAAGTGAATATGCTGCCCTGTGGCTTCCCTGGGGGAAGGCTGAATTCTTTGTTCAAAGGCAAGAAAATGAGGGTTACCCATTATATCCTTTACAGACTAAAGGACAGGCAGAAGAAAAGGACAGACCAGAGCCATGGGATCCCTTAGATCACCTCCCACCCCTTACAGACAACCCAACCAGCCTGTTCAGCCCCTAGTCCCCAGTGCATCCCTTATTCAGGAGGAGCCAGTAGCACACAGAACCAGAAGCAGATGGGGACAGGGGGAAGAAAGTGACGGAGAGGATGAGGAAGTGGAAAGGGAAGATAGATTATACTATTTTAGAGAACTTCCAGTGGCAAATTTGGCCCCAGAAGAGTGTCCTCTTGGTTATGTGAGTGCTCCCCTGAATATGGGGGATGTTAGAGAAGTTAAAAAAGAGATGGGCAGGATGCTAGAAGATCCTAGTGGAGTAGAAAAATGACTAGATCAGCTTTTGGGGCTGGATATATACACCTGGGTGGAGTTGCAATCTATTTTAGGAATTTTGTTTACACAGGAAGAGCGAGAAATGATTGGACATTCAGGAATAGGGGCTGGGAAAGAGATCATCAAGGGCCAGACCAGGGAGATCACAAATGGCCTATTACAGATCCAAATTGGAATAATCAGGAGGTGGAACACAGGCAGAATATGAGGCATTTCAGGTGGATGACTGTCCAAGGAATTCGGGAGGCAGTGCCTAGGGGACAAAATGCAGGGAAAACCTGAGTGAGCACCAAGGGAAGGATGAGTCCCCGGCAGAATGGCTAGAGAGATTAGGAAAGGATTTGCAGTTATACTCAGGCATAGACTCTTGTTAGAGGTTGGTTCTTTCCCTTTTCCCTCTGGAATTTTCCCCATTGTCATGCTAAGATACCTGTTGACTGGGCCCTGGTGGCAAGGGGGAGGGGAGAGAGGAGGGAAACAGAGATTCAAACAGCCAGAAAAGGAAAGAGAAGGCTCTGGCTCAGCCCATTTCACCCACGGAGATCAGATGAGAAGGACGATCACCACCTCAGTTCCATTCCTGCCATCGCAGCGCCGGGAGTCATCCTCACTGCTGTCGGACCCTGCACTGCAGCCTTCTTGCTGTAACCTGCCACCATCCAGCACTCTGCTGAGCCTCAGGACCAACACAGTAAGCCAAGGGCTCTCTCCATCTCTCTCTCCCCCTGGGACAGCGCTGCCATCACCCCCAGCCCTCCTGCAGCTCTGCGGGACCTGCCCGCCCCCAGCACCGGGAACTGCAGCTCAGGGAAGAGGTGCCTGCAGCCAGAAAGGACTGGGGCTGAGTTACTGTTCTGTTTGTGGCTAATTTCATAGCTGTTGTTGTTCTTGTTTGTCTTGTTAAATAGGCTAGTAAAGAACTGTTATTCCTATCCCCCTATCTTTGTCTAAGAGCTCCCTTAATTCCAGAATCATAATAATTTGTAGGAAGGAAGGACCACATTTTTCAGTCCAAAGGGAGGCTTCTGCTTTCCTTAGCTAACACCTGTCTTTGAAACTAGAACAACCCTGATGCAGCAGCAGGACAGGTCCTTTTGAAAACACAATTTGTAGCTGAATCTTGGGGAAATATCAGGAGGAAGCTGGAAAAGTTTGGAAGATTAGCAGGAGAGGGGCCTTCAGGAGTTGTTATGGGAAGTGCAGAAGAAGCTAGGGGCAACCCTGAAAGAAGGAGAATGGATTTTGCCCAACAGCAGGAAAGTGGTACCAAAACCTTTAGCCTGACAGACCCTAAGCAATTTACATTGAAGGACTCACTGGGGAACAAGGGCACTTTGTGACCACTTTTTCAAATTTTATGTGTGCAAAGGAATATTTGAAATTGGGAAGGAGATTATTCAAGGATGTCTCACATGTCAGAAAGTGAACAAAAAGGTGTTGAGGAGTCCTCCCTCTGGAGGCCGTCAAACAGCCTATAGGCTGTTTGAAAAGATCCAAGTGGATTTCACTGAAGTACCCAGAATAGGCAGGTGGAAATATCTACTGGTCATAGTAGATCAATTGACTCCGTGAGTAGAAGTGTTTCCTGCGGCTCAGGCAACAGCTCAAGCAGCAGCCAAAATTTTCTTGGAACGTATTATTCCAAGATTTGGATTAATACAGGTTATTGATTCAGATCCAGGCACTCATTTTACCTCGAGAATAATTAACAATTTTAGACAAGCACTAAGAATTACCTGGGAATATCACACCCCATGGCATCCCAAAAGCTCGGGACGAGTTGAACTGATGAATCAAACTATTAAGCAACAACTGACAAAATTAATGATAGAAACCAAATTACCTTTGACCAGATGTCTTTCCTTAGCACTGTTAAATATAAGAACCAAGCCCCACTCTGAAACTGGGATCCCACCATATGAGATGTTATATGGACTGCCTTACCCTCAAGTCATGACAATGGATCCCTTGCTAGTTGGGGACAAAACCATTCAGGGGTATATTACAACCATTGCAAACAATTTGAGGGAATTGAGAGAAAAAGGCATTTTAGCTCAAACACCTCCTCTTGATTTTCCAATACATTCTATCCGACCAGGACCGTATGAGTTTGTAAAATGCTGGAGAGGAGAAAGTTTAGAACCCCGATGGGAGGGACCTTTTCTGGTTCTTTTAACTACAGAAGCCGCAGTCGGAAGGGCAAAAAAAGGCTGGAGTCATGCTTCACGAGTAAAAGGACCAACACAAAATAAAGACTGGGAAATTATTTCAGTAGCAGGAGACCTAAAAGTAAGATTAAAAAGGACATAAAAATGGATTCAATCTCTCCATTTAGGTTCAAAACCACATAGGAATTACAATGAATCCCTGATAAGACTAAAAATGTTATTTTCTAGTATTTACTGTTTGAAATCCCACTTTAAAATTGTTTTGAGAGATGCATTATTGAAATTTAGGCATCCTGGATTAGCTGCTGACTGCAAACCCATTGAGCCTAGAGGCAGAACAGCACTGATGGGAAAGAATTAGACGCCTCCTTGATCAATGGGACAGCCCAGGCAAATTGAAAATTTTCTCAGGAGACTCCAGCAATCAACACTAACTGACTTACAGGAGGAGCTGCAGCTTGAGAAAAAGAGACTGCTAATGCCTGTTATTGAGAGGGTCCAAAAACTATTATCACACTGGGAATGTATTAAGCAAGGCTAAAAGTGTTGCCCATGGATTTATGTTCTTTGCACCTGTTGTTTTAATTCGTTGTGAAGGGCAGAAGAAAAAGAGAGACAATTTGTTTGGTTTGTTTAGGTCGAATACGTGAAGAGCTGACTTTAGAACAAAATTTTAGTGATTTTTTTGGAACGTCATTGAGACGTAAAAATGGGACCTTTTATGCAGCCATCCAACTAATCCAGAACCAAGATCAACAAATCCTCGCCATATTAGCTTTTGTACAGGCTAAAGAACAAACAATCCATAATATTATAGACCAGTGTATCATAATTAACAATTGTTGTGGGAAAAATATCTATGTGCCACGCCATAGACTCGTTTGTGACACAGACTGGCATCGCGAGTGTGTCTGTTGGTGGTGACGAAGATTTAATAATTAACCCTGACTTCATAGCAGAAAAAGAAGCAGTAAAAAGGACTGGTAACTGAAATTGTGTGCAAGCAAATCTTGTTGTAGTAGCATATCTCTGGAGCTTTAATGGATTAAGAAAACCAGCTGATTAATCTAGGGAGAGATAGGGCACTGCTGCAGAACTAAAAATAATTTGTGCTATCTTTGGAACAGAAAAAGTTAAAATGGCTCATCCAAACTTTATGAGGCCAAGGGTACCAAAAGGAAACAAATCCCAGGAGAAAAGCTTTGCTACTGAGAAGATTGACATCTCGGCCCTTGGTTGCAACCCAAGGGGCCTTGAGAAAGGTAGAAAGTTAAAATTCCTGAGGATTGTTTTCACTGTGCTTATTATGATACCCCTGGCAACTGGCTGCACGGAACAGAGTCCAAGAAATAAGAAGTGAACAAGCCAAGTGAACAATGCAGGAACTAACTATAATAAGACAAGCAGCACAAGAGCCAGCAATAAAGAAACAAACTATTCCCAATCCCTGTGACAGATGCAATCACTCCATGTGGGTCAGGGATAAGATGGAATCTATTTTTGTGGAGCATCCACATGCTAGTGCTGCCTGTTACGATCAAAACAGTTTCTTAGAAATTTGTGTGAAGAATCACAAAATGTATTGTGTAAGGAGAAATTTAGGATTCAATGGGCAAGCTCTTTATCCTAACAGCAATCAACTTTGTCCTAGGTATGAGAATTTCCTTTGATTTGAAAAAGATGAGAATGGAAAGGTGCCCATTAAGAAAATAAATGGAAAAGAAGAAGAAATAAAAAGGGATAAGAAAAAGATCAGAGGGAAAGAGTTAGAGGAACTGAATGAGCTGTATAAATAATTAAAAGAGCACTGTAGCAATTGGGACTTGCCAACCTCAAATAAGAACCGTTTTGTAGATTTGATGCAAGAAATTGCCCCACAATTGGGAGTGTCCAAATGCTGGATTTGTGGAGGACTTAGAATGGCTGAAAGAGGGCCATGGAGAGGTGAGAGTTTAGCTCCAGAAGAATTTTTGAAATGGAATCATACTCAAATTTCTAAGACACTAAAGCGGCCTGAGGGATGGGTTTTGAGTCACCAAGTAATTGGAACAGTTTGCATAACTCGGGAAGGGAGGAAACACAGTGAAGTGGTAGGATGTACTCCTTGCGTATCTACTTCAGTAGTAAACTCAGATAATAACACCAAGACCTGGTGACCCCAAATTCCTACTGGATACTGGGGAGTAACAAAAGAAATGGACTGTGAATGGGATAATCAAACTGATTTGTGCTGGCATAAAAGTCCTGGAGCTAACCCCTACCAATCCATAAAAGACCTAAAATCTTATTGGGTACAACCAGATAAAATGGAAAACATATGGAAAGCCCCTGGTAGAATAGATTGGATTTGTGGGCAAGGGGCATACAGTGAACTACGCCAAAAGTGGGAAGGAACTTATACCTTGGGAGTTATACAACTCTCCTTCTTTGTCCTACCAAGCTCTAGGGGCAATCTACTAGGAACACCTCTTCATGAAACCCTAGAAAGAAATAAAAGAGCCTTAAACCTTGACTTTCCAAATGCGGGAGGAACCCAAAAACCGGGAGGAGAAGAATGGCCTGCAGAAAGAATTATAGCATATTATGACCCAGCTACTTGGGCTGAGGATGGGTCTTGGGGATATAGAACTCCAATTTATCTATGAAATCTGTTGATAAGGCTCCAGGCAGTAGTTGAAGTTGTTTCAAACCATACGTCTGATGCTTTAAAGTTGCTGGCTAAGCAGCATTCACAAATGCGAGCGTTTGTATATCAAACCAGAATTACCCTAGATTACTTGGTGGCAGAAGAAGGAGGAGTTTGTAGGAGGTTTAACGAATCTGAGTGCTGTGTGGAAATAGACGATCATGGGGAAGCCATCACAAAAGTTGCTGATGAAATAAAAGAGTGGCACATGTACCTGTTCCAAAATGGAATTCTCTTGTAAAAGCTGATGGGTGGGATAATCTTTCTGGGGGTGTTTGGTGGAAAAAAATGGGATTCATGTTACTGTGTTCTGTCTTAGGATTGTTGTTTTTGCCCTGTACAATAGCCTGTATTATTAGACTGATGCGCTCAGTAATTCAGGGAATGCAACTTACAGCAATGCCCATGGACCCAGAATTGGCAGCAAAAGGGAAACTGAATTCCTTGATGCTACTAAAAGCACAATCCGCTCACATTCAAGGGAAAGGAACCGAAAAAACATTGACTGAATGCAAAGAAAACATCCTAGCACAAGGAAAGCTAAGAAAATTTGAGAAAGAGTGCAAAAAGCTGGATGCAGCATGGGAAATGTTAGAAAAATTAGAGACTGACACGAGGGAACTCTGAAAACTGGAATTATTGGGAACATAGAGAATACGGAGATCTGTTTTTTTAAAATCGGAAAGCACAAATCAATATGATCAAAAAGAGAAATGGGGGAAATTGTAATAAATGTGATTCACGCTAACTGAATTGTAACCATATTGGTAAAATTGTACTCATAGTAACAGAAAACAATTGTTACAAAGCAAAGAAAGGAAATAGTGAGGAAAAAGGAGATGGACTCCCTCAGATGTTAGGTGGCAGTAGAAGAAGGATGTAGGTTTGATAAGCCACATCTAGAAATAAAAAGGTTGACCTCGGACTGGGCCAAATTGGGATGAGTCCAGGCATGGAACTTGAAATAACATAACACCTGTAAGCTTAGTGTGCCTGCTCTACCTGCAAGGTTACAGAGCAGACACTGATGAAGACAAAGAGCCTTCATCGGGAATAAGAGCTCCAAAAGGATGAGAGATCTCTAACTATTAGCAGAGCATGTGCTACACAATATAGTGACGTAGATTTTAGGAATAGAAGCTAGGAGGAGTTTGCCAGAAAGTTCTGTATTAATATGTAGCATAGAGTATATAAGTGGGATTTTTGTCCTTATTGTTTGATATGTGAAGAAGGGCAGGACTCTCCCCATATCCCTGGTCGGTTTTGCTTATGCTTTATACTAACCTTAATTATACCGAATTATTCACTGCCAAATTTTTATATTCTTAAATACCTGCATTTAATAAATTTGATTGTATTCATTTATATACAATTGCTAGTATTTAAAAACTGCTGCTAAATTTACTCTTGTCTGGTAAATTGAACAGATAGAACAACATTTATGACAAAGACAATAGCATAGCACAATCCAGTTTGGCAATTAAGTCTTGAGTGAGTGAACGAGTGATTGCTTCCAGTAAATTAAAAACCCAACGTGCTTGAATGCCGACCTTCTGTTTGCTCAGGCTTCCTCACCTCTGTAGATGAGGTACCTTTCTGCTGCTGGTATGTGGGCATTAAGAGGTCTGTGTTAGAGATGAGGAGGTGCTAAACTCATTCAAACGCGCTGTCCAAAGCAGTGATTTGGCCTCTCTTTGGCTGGGGAGTAGGACCAGCCTTGTTGAACAAAGGCAGCAGCACAAGCTGGGCTCCTCCAGCAGCAGGGACACGCCAGGAGCCAGAGGGGACCGTGGCACCAGAGGGGTCAGTGGCACCAGAGGGGTCTGTGGCACCAGAAGGGACCGTGGCACCAGAGGGGTCTGTGGCACCAGAGGGGACCGTGGCACCAGAGGGGTCTGTGGCACCAGAGGGGACCGTGGCACCAGAGGGGTCTGTGGCACCAGAGGGGTCTGTGGCACCAGAGGGGTCAGAGGCACCAGAAGGGACCGTGGCACCAGCCGTGCCCAAGGTCTGAACAGGGTGGCAAAGTCAGGTGGTGCTAACTGGCTGCATTAACAGCCCAGGCAAGGTGTGGGGAGGAGCCAGGTCTGGGGACCAGCCAAGGAATCCTTACAAGAGCAAATCGTTCTACTGTTCTCTCTAGGACAAAAAAGGAGCAAACCAGTCCAGCTGATATGTGAGGAAGAATACTTCATGTTTATTTAAAATGCTGCTTAATACAGACTTGGGTTTCTTTTGAGTGAACTGATGCTAATAAATATTTGGTCACATAATGTGAGGTTTCTCTGCAAATAGGCCTTGATGGGAAATTTCTGACCCCCTTTGCTTTTGCCCTTTAAGATAAGTTGAGCCCCTGAGTAGCTTTGTTGAGGAATGGAGAATTGTTTGTAGCTCAGAATTTTCTCAGGAGGAGCCTTACATTTTAGCAGAGGAGGAAGGAAAGGCCAAGGTTTAAAAGCCTTCCCCTCCTGAAGTGACACACTTTCAGAGGAGTCGGTGAGGGGATGTCCCCTCAGCCACTGCCAGGGCTGTTTGCCTCCTCTGCAGGCTCAGTATTCTGGGAGTTCCACAAGCCTCAGCTGCCACTGTATTTTCCTCTGAATATTTCTTGTTGAGCAGTGCATGGGACAATATTTTGTGCTAGATTCTTCTCTGGGCTTTGAGGTGAATCTCAGTAATAGTGGTGATTTTCATGTTCAGATGAACTTTTTATAGATAGTAAGGAAATGGGAAGAGGTACCATGGAATATTAATTGCTCAAAATGTGAGTGGTCAACCACACTAAAAACGAAGTCTAAACGGAAGAATTTTTTTATTTTTTTTCCCCAATAGGTGGGGTAAAACATGCAGTGCTAAAAATATTCTTTGAAGAGATTCAGCCGGCACCCAGCTGTATGAAAATCAAAACAGCAAAGGATGAGACAGGGCATGGGAAGAATCTTCAGCCCTTCCTGTTGAAGGTACAACAGTATGAAAACTGCCTCTGGATGTTACCCAGAGG
Organism: Cinclus cinclus; assembly: GCF_963662255.1. NCBI lineage: Eukaryota > Metazoa > Chordata > Aves > Passeriformes > Cinclidae > Cinclus > Cinclus cinclus. The sequence goes on from NC_085080.1 coordinate 589,041, forward strand.
TAACACGTGTTATTGGCGGAGAAGAGCTCTTGGTAGCCCAAGTCCTGAGTGGCTGGCCCAGTTTCATTCCTAGCTGGACCAGAGCGGCTGGCTCGGCAGGGGAGGAGGTGGGGGGATCTCGGGGGGCTTCCGCTTCATAGCTGGGCTGGGGGACCGTGGGGGAGGCACGGAGGGCTGGTGTTCTGCCTTCCTGGGTGACTGCTGCCGCTGAGGCCATGTCTGAGAGCTGTCAAACCGGACGGTCCTTGGGCTCCCTGGGGGCGACGGAGAGTGGCGCCTTCTTGGCCAGGGTGCTGGAGCTGCAGCAGGGCAACTGAGGAGAGAGGAGTGTCTGAGGCCCCAGCTGCCGGTGGCACACAGGGACCCTCGTGCACAGCAGGGCCCAGAGCTGGCAAGGCTCCCCAGCATGGCTGGAGCTGCTGGCACACCTTGGCCCAGCTGGACAGCTGCCCCTCAAGGCCCTGCCGAGCAGGGGATGGCTCTGGGCAGGGTCCCTGGCCAGGAGCGGGCCCCAGAGCGCGTCTGCCTTTCAAGGGCAATCTGCTCCCTGCTCTTTCTCCTCCCCACCTTGCTCTGCCTCTGCCCGCTGCTCCTGGGGCTGCTCTTGCCCACGCAGCCTCAGTGGCAGCCAGCACTGCCTGCAGCCCCAGCGGGCTCCAAAGGACAAGGCCCAGCAATTAAGAGGCCAATTAAAGCACTGGGCAGCAGCACAACCCTCAGCACAGTTATGTGCACAACCACTGACCATCCACAACTCCACAGCAGCCTCACTGTGAGTGTTTCCTGACCACCAAAAGCCTTTGAAGTAGCTGGAGCATAGAGACCAACAGCAAAAACTTACTGTTTTCTTCCCTTCCACCACCGGAACCCGACATAGCACAGGACCATGGCAAGTGGCACAGTGAACAGTGTCACTACTGTGCCTATCATGCAGGTCCTGCGCACATCCTGGGGGCAGAAAACTCTTGGGGTGCTCGGTGGATTCTCAGCATCTGCATCTGACTTGCCAAGTGCTTCTGTGGGAGCAATGGGGAGCGTGAGCCCGTGCTGTGCTCCACTGCTGAGCTGACAGCTCGCTGGATACGGCCAGGACATTCTCTGTTTCCCCCAGAGATGGGGCCTGCAGGCACCTTGCCATCCCTTGGCACAGGCTGTGCCACCCAACACAGCCCAGAAGGCCGGGAGGAGGAGAGCCCGGGGCCAGTGCAGCTGCTTGGGCACTCACTCCTTCCAGGGACCCGGGCCAAAGCCATCCCTGAGCAGCCACTGCCAGCCCCGACCCTCCCTGCCCCGTGACAGCTCCCCCAGCCCAAGGGGACAGAGTCAGGCCCTGTCAGGACCCAGGGCAGCCCCTGCCCAGTCAGGAGCCAGGGCTGGCTGTGGCCCTGGGCCCGTGGCAGGGCTCCCACTCGGGGCTGCTCCTGTGCCCTGGGCCTCTGGGCACTCAGGGCAGCTCCAGGAGCAGCTGCAGAGGGAGGGACCTTGGTGCACGAGTCCCGTTTCCCCGGGGCTGGGAACGAGCTCCAGAGGCCTCGAAGCCGAGGCGCCTCCAGCTTTGGCTGCTCCCAGGCTGTGCAAGGACAGGCCCTGGGGGAAGAGCTGCTGCCACACAGCCCTGCCGAGGGCTGAGCCTGGCACAGCAATTACCTCCTGTGCCTGTGCCCGTGCCTGGCATTTCCTCCATTCCTTCTTCAGACCATGGCCCAGAGCCATTGCTTCCTCTAGGATATGACAGCATCTGCACAGTGTTTTGCTCTATTACGTGAAAAAGGAAAAGGCATAAATGGATCAGATGGAGCTATTCACCATTCGAAGAGGTGACATGTTCAGGAGGCAATGCTTGTTTAAGTCATGGATAAGGATGGGGTAAAGTCCCATGTTAAAGGGGTTGTGACAGGGCTCTCTCTTATCCAAATCACCACCCCTCGTGATCTACCCAGAGATCAGGAAATTGCAGTGGATCTCAGGGTGTGCATGGCCCATGCTGCAGTTTCGGCCCCCTGTCAGCTGATGCCAAATGCCTTCCTGCAGAGCCTGGGGAGAAGCCGCAGCCAGCCCAGGCTGGGAAACAGCCCTGCAGGGTGTGACAGCAGCAGCAGGGCAGTAAGGCTGCTATGAGTCTCAGGAGAAGGCTGAGGGAAATGCACCCACCACGGCGTCTCTCCAGATCACTCAGCATCTTGTCCAAAAGTTCAGATGCCTCCAGAGATTTCTTGTCTCCTTTGGCTTGGTTCTTCTTGCTAGGAGGACCTTAATGGAAAGAAGTTCCATTTCTCCTTCAGGCTGCAGTGGCAATGCGTGCAGTGAGTGCTCCAAGGCACTCCCCCAGCTCTGCCTTCCACTCAGGAGCAGGGGCAGAGGGAGCACGTGCCTGCAGTGCCCCACACTGGGATGGATGGAGCCCCATGTGAGGCTGTCATGGGAGAAAGGACTGCCTGGAACTGCCAGCATCTCTGATCCCGGCCCCAGCCAGGGCCAGGGCTTGGCAGCAGCAGTGGGAGCAGCTCAGGCTGCCTGGGGCCAGCAAAAGGAGCTGCACAAGGCACAACCCCGGGACACAGCCCTGGGCCCTTCCCTTCCCTCTCTGCTCTTCTCCATGGCTGCATAGAGCACATGGAATGAGAAACTGGCATTACTAACGAGAATAAGTTTGACAAGCTGAATGCTCCTGCCTCCCACTGACAGCAATGCCGTGGGATCAGTCAGGGCTGCAGAAGGAGCAGGGCAAGGTTTCCCAAATCCCTCAACCGTGAGATTATGTAAAGGGAACCATCACAGGAGTGAGCTCTTGCCATGCCGAGAATGATTTTTGAGTCAGGAAGTGCTCTGAGAACTTGCCTCCATACGGGGACTCCATACGGCTGCTTTCCACTTCCGGTTCATCCCCACGATGCGACAGAAACCATCAGTGAAAAGAGCATAGCGAGTTTCGTCTGCTGGCAGTTGGTTGTATGGCGGGGCTTCATCAGCCCGGGTCACTTGTTCTTGCTCCTCTTCATCGGCAAGACCAAAATTTTCACCTTCTGGCCACTTTGTAATTGTTTCCAAAATCCCAGGGTGATTAGGGTTTCCGATACAGGCGCGCTGTGTGATGAGGGTGATCCACTTGCTCCATGTGGCATCGGTGGCGTGGTGGGTAGAGGGGACCTTCCCTTTAAACATCCACCCCAGCACTGGTAGTCGGGGTGCCAGGAGGAGCTGTGCTTCTGTGCCAATCACCTCTGAGGCAGCTTGAACTCCTTCATAAGCAGCCAAGATCTCCTTCTCTGTTGGGGTGTAGTTGGCTTCAGACCCTCTGTAACTTCGACTCCAGAATCCCAGGGGTCGGCCTCGGGTCTCACCAGGTACCTTCTGCCAAAGGCTCCAGGATAAGCCCTTGTTCCTGGCTGCAGAGTAGAGCACATTCTTCACCTCTGGTCCCGTCCTGACTGGGCCGAGGACTACAGCATGAGCGATCTCCTGCTTGATCTGGGCAAAGGCTTGCTGCTGCTCAGGGCCCCAGTGGAATTCATTCTTCTTCCGGGTGACCAGGTAGAGAGGGCTCACGATCTGGCTGTACTCAGCAATGTGCATTCTCCAAAAGCCTATGGCACCTAGGAAAGCTTGTGTTTCCTTCTTGTTGGCTGGTGGAGACATCGCGGTGATCTTATTGATGACCTCAGTGGGGATTTGGCGCCGCCTGTCTTGCCACTTTACTCCCAGGAACTGGATCTCTTGGGCAGGACCTTTGACTTTGCTCCTCTTGATGGCAAAACCGGCTCCCAGCAGAATCTGGATGATCTTCTCTCCTTTCTCAAATACTTCCATTGCCATGTTCCCCCACACAATGATGTCATCGATGTATTGCAGATGTTCTGGAGCTTCACCCTTTTCCAGTGCAGCCTGGATCAGTCCATGGCAGATGGTGGGGCTGTGTTTCCACCCCTGGGGCAGTCGGTTCCAGGTGTACTGCACGCCCCTCCAGGTGAAAGCAAACTGAGGCCTGCACTCTTCTGCCAGAGGAATGGAGAAAAATGCATTGGCAATGTCAATGGTGGCGTACCACTTTGCTGCCTTGGACTCCAGCTCGTACTGGAGTTCCAGCATGTCCGGCACGGCAGTGCTCAGCAGTGGAGTCACTTCATTCAATGCACGATAGTCCACAGTCAATCTCCATTCTCCGTCAGACTTACGCACAGGACAGATGAGGCTGTTGAAGGGTGAGTGGGTTTTGTTGACCACTCCTTGGCCCTCCAGCTCACGGATCATCTTGTGGATGGGGATCACAGCATCTCGATTTGTCCTGTACTGCCGGTGGTGCACTATGGAGGTGGCAATTGGCACTTGCTGCTCCTTCACCTTCAGGAGTCCCACTACAGATGGGTTCTCTGACAGTCCAAGCAAGGTGTTCAATTGCTTAATGTTTTCTGCCTCTACAGCAGCTATTCCAAAAGCCCACCTGAGTCCCTTTGGGTCTTTGTAATAGCCATTCCTCAGGAAGTCTATGCCTAGAATACACGGTGCCTCTGGGCCAGTCACAATTGGATGTTTCTGCCACTCCTTCCCAGTCAGGCTCACTTCAGCCTCTAGCAAAGTCAATTCCTGTGATCCCCCCGTCACCCCAGCAATAGAAACAGGCTCTTCCCCCACATGTTCTGATGGCATTAGGGTGCACTGTGAAAAAGTATCAACCAATGCCCTATGTTTTTGTGGCTCTGATGTGCCAGGCCATTGGATCCACACCGTCCAAAAGACCCGGTTTTCCCGTGCCTCTCCCTGGCTAGAGGCAGGGCCCCTCTAGCACTGGTTATTATTTCCTTCCTGGGCATACATACTGGAGGTTCCCTCAAGGGGATCTGACAAATCATCCTCCCTTTTGTAATACCCTGCATCTTGGTTATGGGAAGTTGAGGCTACCTTCACTTCAGTGGAGCTCCTTTGGTTAGTGTTTCCCTCCCTGAGTTGACGCACCTGCGCTGCCAGGGCAGAAGTGGGTTTCCCATCCCACCTTCTCATGTCTTCCCCATGGTCACGCAGAAAGAACCACAGGTCAGCTCGTGGGGTGTACCCTCTATCCCTAGCTGGGGGGCGTGGGGCTCTAACTCTGGCATCTGTGACTCGCACTGGTGCTGTACTGACCTTCTTCATCTCCTCCCTCATCTCTCTCATCTCCTCTTTGAGTTCCCTAATCACAGCAGAGACCTGAGCCTGCATTGGGCCGTTCATTATACTCTCAAAATTCCTGAGCCTATTGGCAACAGAACCCACTGTCTCGTGGTTGGTGTCAGCATTAATGGCTGCAATGAATGTGGTGTATTGAGATGGCCCCAGGTGTGCCAGATTCCACAACATCTGCCCTGTGTAGCTGACCTTGTCGGGGTCATTGTCATGTTGTCCACCCCTCCCAAAGAATATCTCCAGTACTGCCAATTCTCTCAGCTGTTGGATCCCCTCCTCAGCGGTCTTCCAGCGCATTCTATGGTGGTGCTCCTGCATTCTCTCTCTATGGACAAACCTCTCTCTTACACTCATTAAAAGCCGCTCCCAGAGGGAGAGGGGGCCTGGTTCTGGGGCAGGATCCCTATTCCTTGGGGGATGTATCAGGGTTGTCATCCAAGTCAATCTCCCCTCATCTCGGAATGTTAAATAGAACAGGTTTACAAGGCCTATTAGTAATGTCAGCCACTGTATGACATCATTACTGCTTAGAAGAGATTTGAACCCCTCAAAAGCTGGTGGAGCAGACCCAAAAAACTGTGTAAGGGGTTGGGACAAAATTTTCCCTGGTGTCATATCCTCACAGTATGTACCATTATTAAAGTAACCCCAAAAACATACAGTTAGAGTGTGATAGCTCTGAATCCATGTGCCCACCTTCCAGAGGAAGTTAAAAATCCATGAATTTCTCACGTTATCAGCCCACAAAAGGAACTGGATAATAGTTACAGCAGCCTGAGTTATAGGACCCATGTTCAAGTAAGGGATTGCAAATGGGAGAGATAAAGCTGTGGCCACACGGAGCCCAAACCACGGTAAGCTGGACAACATGATGCCACCTAACACAAAACTGAGGTAACTCAAGAATTGTTATTCCTTTTTCACCCTTTTCTCTCAATGCCCCCGGGCCCCACGTTGGGCGGCCAAAATCTGTCTTGGTTTGAAAGACAGGTGTTTGCTAAGGAAAGCAGAAGCTTCCCTTTGGACTGAAAAAAACGTGATTCTTCCGATTATTATAATTTTGGAATTAAGAGAGCTCTCAGGCAAAGATATGGGGGTAGGAATAACAGTTCATTACTAGTGTATCTAAGATGACAAACAAGAACAACAGCAGCTATGAAATTACCCACAAACAGAGCAGTAACTCAGTCCCAGTGTTTTTCTGGCTGCAGGCACCTTTTCCCTGAGCTGCAGTTCCCGGTGCTGGGGGCGGGCGGCTCCCGCAGAGCCGCAGGAGGGCTGGGCGTGATGGCAGAGCTGTCCCAGGGGGAGAGAGAGATGGAGAGAGCCCTTGGCTCACGGTGTCGGTCCCGGTGATCAGCAGAGTGCTGGATGGTGGTAGCTCACAGCGAGAAGACAGCCGGGCAGGGTCCGATAGTGGTTTCCCAACGCTGGGATGGCGGAGATGGAGGAGAGGCGGCGATCGTTCTTCTCGTCCAAACTCCGCGGGGGAAATGGGCCGAGGCCCAGCCTTCCGCTTCCTCTTCTGGCTGTTTGAATCTCGCGGGGCTTTCTCTCTTCCCTCCCGTCCCCTCCCCCTTGTCACCAGGGCCCAGTCAACAGGTATCTTAGCATGACAATGGGGAAAATTCCACAGAGGGAAAAAAAAAGGGAGAGAACTAACCCTCAACACACGGTCATTGCATGGTCATGGTCATCTCATGGTCACTATCATGTCACAGTCTTGATCCTCTAATGGTCATGTTGTGGTTACCTCAGGGTCGTGGCCATCACATGGTCATCTCAGAATCACCTCCTGGTCACAATAGTCTCACGGCCATGGTTCTGTTATGGTCACCGTCATCTCTTGGTCACAGTCACCTCAAACTCCTGGTGTTCCCATTGTTATGGTCGTCTCATGGTCATTATTGTATCATGGCCATGCTGATCCCTTGTTCTTGTCATAGTCTTTATGAGCCCATGGCCATCATTAACTCATGGTCACCTCATGGTCACCATATGACCTTGATCACCACACGGCTCTGTCATGGTCATGAAATGCTCAGAGTCATGAAATAGTCATGGTCATCTCATGGTCAGGTCAGGGCCACAGTCATGTCATGGTCATTTCCTGAGCATCACCATCTCATGCTCATGGTCATCTCCTGATCACAGTCATCTCATGCTCGTGGGCAACTTCCTCTCATGGTCACGATCTCATGCTCATGGTTGTGTCATGGTCATCTGGTGGTCACAGTCCTCTCATGGTCATGATCATCTCATGAGCATGGTCACAGCAATGGTCATCAAATGGTCAGGCTCATCTCATGATCGCCTTGTGGTCAACTCATGGCCACAGTCACATGATGGTCATGTCAGGGTCATAGCTGAGTCATCCTCATGGCCATCCCATGGTCATGGTCATGCCCATCTTATGGTCATGCATAGCAATGAGGAAGACAGACAGACAGACGTGCCTGCTTGCTCTGAAGAAGATCGTTTATTATAACCAACCAAGCCTTTATATACTCCAAACTTAACCCAGACTTTACTGAAACAAGCACTCATTGGCTGCCTGTCACTGTGGTGTCGCTGTTGAGGTGTCCCTTTACCCAGCCAGCTCTCTGGTCATGTGGTGTCCACGCATCTCCCCAGCCAATCCCTGCCTCACACACGAGGTGACCACCAACCCACTCTCCGGCCATCTGACCCACAGCTGAACCCTTCCCAGAGTGCCCGCAACCGCAGGGAGCGCAGGGCTGGATTTGGCCACCAGACACTTGGTAACCCTCCTGAGATCCTCAGTGCACTGAGCTCCCACAGGAGTGTGGGGACCACTTGGAGATGACCTGCATGCCTTGTGAATTGGATGTTCTTCAACCTCTAGCTTGAGGCGGGATCTCTCCCGGTCCTCCTCTCAACTCCTGGGCCTCTCCTCAGCCAATCAGAGAAGGCACTAAAATAATTGAGCCAATTAGAGCGCGCAGCACTGATGACTCCTCATGGTCCAGGCAGTCCCACAGCGCCCAGAGCTCCTCACCTGGACTCCACCCGTGCCCTGCCCCCAGCCAGGGGAATTTGGGGAGGGAGGAGGTGTCAGAACCTGCCCGGTGCTGGCCATGGGGCGTGTGGCCACAGCTGGGGCCATACTGGTGGCACTGGGAGCCCCAGGGCTGGAGGCGCAGAGCTCTGGTGAGCGGGAGGGGCAGGAAGGGAAGTGGAGGGGATGCTGGGGAGACAAAGGGAAATGGGGCGGGAGGGATGGTGCTAGGGGAAGGGAACTGGGAAGTGTTGAGAAAGGGGGAGAAAAATGCAGAGAAAGGTGGAAAAGAGGAACTGGGACCCCGGCAAGAAGGGTCCCATGGTGGCCATGGGGCACTGGGGGTGAGGAGTTGGGTTTGCCCTGGAGCTCTTGGCTCCTGTGGGCTGCTGGGGGGGCATCCCGGGGCCTGTGTCCTGCACACACAGGGCTGTTTCAGGGGATGGTTAAGTCCGAGTGCTACTCCATTAGTGACACCAACCGAGTGAGGTTCGTGGAGAGGAACATCTCCAAGCAGGAGCAGTTCCTGCACTTCAGCAGCCATGTGGGGGTGTACGTGGGGACACCTCCTTTGGGACAGGCTTGCCAGGTACTGCAACAGGGACCCGGAATGGATGGAGTACAGACGGGCTGCAGTGCACAGGCACTGCCGGCACAACTAGGAGCTGCCCAGACCGTTCCTCGTGGAGCGCAGAGGTGAGCGTGGGGCAGAGCGTGTCCCCTCAGGCCCTGCTCTGGGAATGACCCTGGAGCCCCTCAAAACCTCCCTGGGAATCACCTGAGACACGTCAGCCCTTCTTGTGCCCATCCCCGGGGCCTCTTGTACCCTCACCCCAAGGAACTCCTGTGGCTCTCCCAGTGCATCCCAGTCCATCCCACTGTCTTCACCGTCCCTCCCAGTGTCACAAGACTCCCTCCCAATTCCTCTCAGTCCACAGCCATTCCATTCCCAACCCACTCCCCGACCTCCACCCTCTCTCCAAGTGTCCTTCCAGTGCTCATCCAAATCTCTCCCATCTATCCCGGTGACCCACCAGTCCCTCCCAGTCCATTCCAAGTCCTTTTCAGTCCAATCCCTAACCTATTCCCTCTCTCCTATTGTCCCAATGCACTCCGTTCACTCACGGTGTTCCCCCATTCTCTCCAGTTTCATTCCTAGTCTCTCTCAGTACCACACCAGCCCTCCCCATCTCTCCCAGTTCACCCCAGTTGGTCCCAGTGTGTCCTCACTCTCTCCCAGAGCTCCTCACTGTATCCATCTCACTGTAACACTCAAGCTCCTAGCGTGGCCCCAGCTCCCCACTCTGCTCCGTGATGGATTCCTACCCTGTTGAGATCCAGCTGAGGTGGTTCCAGGGCCAGAAGGAGCTCTCAGGGCATGTGGTGGCCACTGACCTGGTCCCCAAGTGGGACTAGACCCACCAGCTCCTGGTGCTGCTGGAATCCCCTCCCCATTGCAGGGTCACCTTCAGCTGCCAGGCGGAGTACATCAGCCTGGAACACCCCGAGCTGGCACTGGGGTACAGCCCACACCCCACAGTGCAGGGGGACGGGGGAGACACGGCGGGGGCTGGGAGGGGGATTGGGGTCTGTCGAGAGTGACTCGGAGAGTGTCTGAGTCAGTCAGGAGGGGATGAAAGAAGTCTGGGGATGGAAAAGATGTGCTTGAAATGAGGTTGGTTGTGTTGGGAAGAGACTGGAAGGGCTCTTGGTGAGCCCAGGAGAGGCTGGGAAGGGACTGGGAGAGGGCTTGAGGGTCCTGGGGCAGTGGGGGGCAAATGGTAGGGAGGGACAGGATCCAGAGAGGGACAGGAGGGGCTTTGGTGGGTCCTGAGGAGGAGGGGAAGAGATTGGGAGGAGATTTAAGGGAGTACTGGGTGGGCTGGGGGTGAATGGGAGGGTGCTTGGAGTGGCTTGCAATGTCTGTGAGAGGTTTTGGAGGGTCCTGACCCCTGTGGACTCCCAGAAATGCTGCCAGAAACCCCCCTGCAGCAAGGTCCTGAGGGGGATGGGGAGCTCGGTGTTAGGATTAGTCTTCCTGGAACTGGAGCTCACTTCTACCTGCACAAGAAGGTGAGGGGAGGTCCCAGGGATCATATGCCCCCTCCCCCAGAGCGTGTGTGCTCCCCTGAGGCTCCCAGCCAGGTGTCACCCCCTTTTCTCTGCCCTCAGAGCTCCTGACCCAGCAGCGGCTGCAGCTCCTCCCCATGGCCTTGGGCCCAGCCAGGACCCCCCCGCTCTGTCCCCACTCTGATTTTGGGAGTGTGGTGTGTCCCTACCCAGTCTTGCTGTAACTCTGCCCCAGCCCAGCTGCTCCCAGTGTTCCAAACAGAGTTTCCCAGTTGGACCCAGCTCTGTTTAGTGGGGGGCATTGAGGAGGGACCTGGGGGGACCCCGCGGGGGGATCGTGATTGGGCGGGGAGGGCGGGGTCCAGGTGGGGAACACTGGGTGCTGCGGGTCTGCCCGGCAGCCGCTGAGTCATCAGACCTGCTCTCCCTGATTGGCTGCATCTTCTCCATCGCATTCTCTGATTGGCTGAGAAGAGTCCCGGGAGTTGAGAGAAGGAACAGGAGATATCGCGCCCCGAGCACCTGCACAGAACGACAGACCCAGCTTGGGCACAGGGAGGGAATTTATTACCAACCAAATCACAGCAGCACAAGGAGAAGGGAAAGCAAAGTCTCCAACACCTTCCCCCGACCCAACAGGAATTACCAGGGCTCTGCACAACGGGGCTCACTGGGGATCATCCAACACCGATCCTCCCATGGGGGATGGAGCTGCAGCAGAGCACGAAGCTCTTCCCGCACTCAGGCCACTCCCAGGGCTTCCCTTGGTGCTGCCTCCATTTGTATTGGGTCAAGTGAGAGCTCCTGGAGAAGCACTTCCCACACTCAGGACACTCGTAGGGCTTCTCCCCAGTGTGGATGCGCTGGTGGACAGTGAGGTGGCTGTTTCGCTTGAAGCCCTTCCCACAGTCAGGGCAGCAGAAGGGCCTCTCATCTGTGTGAATCCTCTCATGTCTGAGGAGACAAGAGGTGGACTGAAACATTTTCCCACACTCAGGACACTCATAGGGCTTCTCCCCAGTGTGGATGCCCTGGTGGACAGTGACACCGTGTTTCTTCCCTTCTCCTCTTGCCCCAGGCACCCACGGCCGGCTCCTTCTTCCCCACAAACCCACAGCATCCCACTGGAGGGGCAGGGATGGAGCTGGGCCAGGTCGGGCTGGGGCAGCGCTGGGCTCTCGGCCGCTCCCGCCCGCACTCGGTCCCCACTGCAGCCGCTCCTGCCAGGACAGTGCGGGGGGGCCCGGCCTTGGCGCTCCCCACCCATGACTGCATTCCAGGGACAGAGCTCCAGAGCCAGGCTAGGAGAGATTCAGGACAAACTCCCTGGCCTGAGGGACAAAATGTGTTTATGGATGGCTCTTCAAGGGCTGGAGAAGGGACAAGAGCTCCAAGACACGCTCTGATTAAGGAAAGGGAATTAGACCAAGCCCAGGTTACCGCCCACATGGTCAGCTCAACCGGCAGAGCTGTGTGTGCCTGCAAGAGCCTGGGACTGAAATGCCCCCTGCAGGAAGGCTCAAATATCTCCTGGTGACAGCATGTCAGCCAACGGGCCGGCAAAAGCAAATCGGAATTCTTCAGCAATCACTGCATCTCTCCTTAAGGCATTTCCACAACAAATACTTCCAAGATAAGGGATTGGGGAAGCAACAGACTCACATGGGGAACTCATTTTACAGCAAAGACCCTTCAGTGGCTATGGCTGCTTTAGGAATACCACAGGGACCTCCACAAGCCCTGGCACCCCCAGAGCTCTGATCAGGTAGAAAGAATGAAGAAGGAAATAAAGAAACTCCTTTACAAGCTGCTGATAGAAACCAAGATGCCATGGGTAAGGCTTTTACCATTGGCTTGGGCAAGAATAAGAGCCACAGCAGACACTCAATTCTCTCCCTTGTAACTGGTGTTGGGAATTCCTTCCCCTGCTAATTCCCCACCCACTAGCCGTGCAGATAAGGGATACATATTTCAAACAGTCTGTGACCACAATCCTGTCTCTTGCAAATCTCTCCCACAGGAAGCTGGGCTGGCACAGAGCCTGCCTTGGCACTTTGCTGCTCACGGCATCCAAGCGGGACATCGGCTCCTGCCTAAGGACTGCAAAGAAGCACCACTGGTGGCCAAGTGGCCCGGCCCATTCCAGGTGTCCCTGAGCACAGAAACAGCCGCCAGCACAGCTCAACACAGGGGGACCCCTCACCCTCGGCTCAGGGTCTCTGAAGCCCCGGACATTTGGACTTCCCGGCTGCAGCACCAGCATGGGAGGCTGCCACTGACCCTGCCCTGAAGGCAACGCAGCAGCAGCAGCCAGGGCTCCACAGCGGGGCAAGCCCCTGGGCCTGCCCACAGATCCTCTGCTGAAATCCTCTGCCTGGGCACCCTCCTTCGGCATCTCCAGCCACTGGGGACAATCCTTGCTGCCACTGCTGGAGCTTCGCTGCTTTCTGTGCCTGCACTCCCACAGCTGCTGGGGAAGACAGCGGCAGAATTCCACTCTGCCTCTCAATTCCACTCACACACTGGGCAGCCTGCGAGTCGATGCTTGGAAAATATACACACTTGACATTTTTAAACATCCTATTTCCCTACTCAGACTTGGTTTGCCTGCCCCTTCGGGAAAGGAATATTAAAGGCTTTTTTATGGAATGCTACCCCACTGAACAGGGATGAGATTAACATCTCAACAGACTGGAATAACCCAAAAGATATCCACAAACATAACGACCATTAACAGAACATCAAGGACCATCAGCAAGCATCAAGGAACACCCACCCCAGACCCTGCCCCCTGCACAGTTGGAGACACCTGGTCTGGAAAAGGCCGACAAGGAAATCCAGGAGTCTGGACCTAATTAACATCAGAGGGGGAGAAATCCAGGTCCAGTAGGAAACCAAATAGTGAGAACTACACAACTTGGAAGCAATGAACATTAAAGCAACGCATTGCAATGGGTTCAGACTGTATACAGTTTAGGAATAATCTAGTAAAATGCATGTGTCATGGCATGATTTTCTCTGCACACCTGGGCTATGTGTGGATGAAATTATTTCTGTCACCCATCCTGACCAGAATGAAGTAACGCCTTGACTCTCTAACACTAAAGATAGTCTTGGAGAGTTTTTGTTTTTCCCGCAGTTTCAGTGACAAAAATTACACCGTTAGAATAATTTTTCGTTAATAATCCAACTTTTCTACTGTCACTTGGGCCAGGGAAGTGACAATCAATTTTTACAGCTAGGAGAAGTAGAAAGAACTTGATTGCAATGGAAATTTTTGGGTATCTTCCTCAATGGCTATTAGTGATGGCAAAATTTCCATCTGGGTTTTATGGTGCTCGCCTTTAGGCTGCATTTTGCAAAATGAGAAGAGCTTTAAGGATGAAGCTTTAAAGCATAAACAGTTGATAGAATTCTGTTTAAAAGGAAAAAAAAAGGATAAAAAAATAAAGCAAATTCTGTAGGTCCACCTGTGAGTTATCCAATGGCTGCTCTGGAAGAGAAGCAATGGCTCCAGGCAGCCAGGAGAGGAGCTTTAGAAATGCAAATTAACACTGCTGGGGCAAAGTGTGGAAAATGTACCCAGGTGTTCTTGCCTGGGGGAGGAATTGGGCTGACTCCCTCTGTCCCCCACCCCAAGCTCTGCCTGCTTGCACAGGTGGAATTTGCACAGCTCAAGGCAGAGTCCATAGTGTGGACATCTGACTGCAACAGAAACTGGTTAAGCTGCAAAGGGAAACAGCAAACAGAGAAGGTTGTGAAAACTTTACTATCAAATGTCAGAGGGAACCATCCCTCTCCCCACTCCAACACGTGCTGTCACTGCCCAGGTTATAGAGGGTGTACCAGAGCACTGGGGTGTTTTTGCGAGCCTAGAAAAATCAGTTGGGAATCCAAGTATGTGATGATTTAATTAGAGAAAAGTGATCAATTGATGCATCCCTGGCTGCAAGGCATTGCCAAAAATGGGGAACAGATTAGCAGACACCAGAACAAATCCTACAAATCCATGGACCAGCCCCTGAGGGATTCCCAAAGGAATTCATATCAGGTGAAAGAAACTCCATACATAATTTCAGTAGCATAATTAGGTTTACATTTGATTATTATTATTATTGAAAGACTATATTATCATTCCTCAAAATAGGCATAAAGAGGGAATGGGACACCAAGAGCGAACTGGGGAGCAGCTGATGATAATGGAGGGGGACGATGAGAAAGAAGGAAGAGGGAGAAGGGTGGACACCCCCTATGGGGAGATGAATGTGAAGTGCTTGATCAGCAACCTGGAATGGCTGGAGTACATGTGGGCTCTGGGGAGCACTCGGTGCCAGCACTACAAATTGTCCGGCCCGTTCCTCATGGAGCAGAGAGGTGAGCGTGCAGCAGAGCATGTCCTGACAGGCCCTTCCCTGGGAATGACCCTGGAGCCCCTCAAAACCTCCCTGGGAATCACCCCAGAGCCCTCAGCACTCCTTGTGTCCATCCCCAGGGCTTCCTGCCGCTCCCCCAGTGTCTCCTGTGGCTCTCCCAGTCCATCCCAGTCCCTCCCAGTGTCTCCTCCGTGCATCCCAGTGTCTCCTCCGTGCATCCCACTGTCCCCATAGTCCCTCCCAGACCCTGCCCCTCTTTCTCAGTCAATTTCCAATTGTTTTATCAATGCTGCCCATCTACAAAAGACCAGACTTTCTGATTTTTGCCTGTTTTTATTTACCAAGACCAGATGGTTATCTGTGAGACCAAAGAATTTACAGAGATTTATTCAACCACCACTGCTTACCTGGCAAAGTTATGACAGGAAAACCCCAAAAATTACTGATTACAACGAGAGGCCATACTGTAAGAAGAGGCTGCAAACCAAGGTTCGGTGGAGCGTGGAGTGGGCGGTGACCCCTCACGTTCCCCAGCACTGCTTGCTCCGTCTGAATCAAATAAAGCAACTTAAATTTTGCTGAATATCTTGGGACTTTTTGTTTCTCCTTTATAACGCTGGCATTGCACCAGCGTCACCCCACAACAACGGGACACATCCTCGTGTTGCCCTGTTGCTTTTGTGTTCCACGGTATTTTACCTTTCGCGTTAAGTGCTTGCGAAGGCGCCCCCGGTGTCGCTCGTGTTCCCTCGGCACCGGCTGCCCGGTGGTTCCCCCTGCCACGTTCCGTCCCGGCTGGGGGAGCCCTGGAGCCGCTCCATCAGCCTTCCCGGTGCTCCCAGTGTGCGCATCCAGCCCGGAGCAGCCAGCGAGGGCTTCAGCTGGGACAGCAGCTGGAGGAGAGCCCGGTTCGCGTCGCCTTGGGTGGTTCTTTCCAACCAATGCGGAAAAACGATTTGGTGAGTTTTCTGCTTGAAATCTGTCCCCTCGTCCACTCAGCTGAAGGGACTTGGGGCAGTTTTCTCATTTCTGGGGGAAAAATCAAAGCCATGCACCGACGCTTCTGAATTGCGGTAGCAGATGTGAGGCTCCAGGGCTTCCCGCTGAGCTGGAGCCTCCCAACACGCAGGGCTGGGAAAGGCGTGCCGGGAGCTCCGGAGAACTTTGTTGGTGTTTTCAGACAAATCCCGACTCGGGCCCAGGCCCGGGCCCGTTCCAGGGCTGTTCCTCATCTCCGGCTTTTCCCCTCACACAGCCCGGGGGGCCCTGAGAGCTCGGGCCGGGGCTGGGCCGTGCGCAGAGCCAGCCCCTCGCTGCGATTGGCCGATTCTGCCGTCACTCCTCGTTCTGCCGCGCTGATTGGGCAGAGCGGGGAGAAGGCCGGCCCCGGTGCCGCCCCCAGAGCGCCCCTGGCGGAGCTAAGGCGCCATTGCCGGAGCGTGTGTGCGGGCCCGGGAGCGGCGGCGACGGAGCTCGGTGAGACGGCGGCCAGAGCCCAGTGAGGAAGACCTCAAGGTCTTCCCACATTCCAGGCCATTCCCCAGTGTGGATCTTGTGGTCCTTGGTGAGGTTGGAGCTTCAACTGAAACTCTTCCCACATTTCCCATACCCACAGAGCCATTCCCCAGTGTGGATGTTCTGGTGTTCCCTCAGGTGGGAGCTGTAGCAGAAGCTCTTCTCACATTCCAAGCACTTGTGGGGCTTTTCTTCTTCCTCCATCCAGCCGTGGCTTGGGAATGACAAATCCTGGTTTCAAGGGAAAAACAAGTTGGGGGCTCCTCGGGCTGGGGGCCCCTCCTGCCCAAATCCATCTCTAGAATGTAGGAGGTGTCTTGCATCCATGAAATTCTCCAAAATATCAAGATTCAACCCAAAAAAACCCTCCAAGGTGTTCCCTATCTCTGATTTCTCCACTTTGGGGTCCCAGAGGTTTCCCTTCCTTTGGATGATGGGAGTCCAATGGCTCCAGGGGTTCCCCCTTCTCCAGGGTCCTGCTTAGGGATGATCCAAGGGCTTTTGGGGGGTCCATGGGGTCCCTTCTTCACTGATGCCTCACTTTGAGATCCCTGGGATCCCAGCGGTCCCTCCCCCCCATTCCAGGCTGCCAGGGACCCCCCAGCTCCGGGATCACCCCTCTCTGTTCTCCCTACTCTAGACGTCGCAGGGGTTCCCAGGACCAATACTGGACCCCTTGCCAATACTGGACAATGGCCACGTGGACCCCCAAATATCCCCCCAAGAGGCTCATCTTTGGCGTCCTGCAAGATCCAAACACACACACACAGGAAAAAACCTCCCAGGGATACCAGATGATATTTGGGGTTCAATTCCGCAATATGCGAGCTCCAAACACACCCCAATTAAAAAAAAAAACCGTCCCAGGGACCCCCCGATAGGATTGGGATGAGCTTTCCCTCCCTGCTGACCTGCAGGATGCAGTGGGGCTGATGGTCCCGGGAGCTGCGGCCACAGGGAGCACTGGAACCTCCTGTTTCTCCTTCTCTGTCTCCTCCTGCTCCTCCCCTTACTGCTCCTCCTTTTCCTATCTCCCTTCTCCTGCTCCTCCTCCTTCCTAATCCCACCTCCTCCCCAGTTTCTGCATTCTGTATATTTAGAGTGGAGAACCTTGCTTGTTTTTAGAACTAGAACAAAGATCCCAGATGGAACAAGCCTTGCTGGTTTTAGTCAGAAGCATCAGTGACTAAAGGTCATGTTTCCTTTGGTTTTGTCCCGTCCTTGCTCCTCCTCAGCGTTCACACTGGATTATGGGTGTCCTTGTTTGCTGCATTTGCAGAGTTCCTCTTGGATCCTTTGGGCAGTAGGCTGTGCCCTGGGAGGATTCTTTGTGCTCCTTTGTGACATAGGAGAACCTTCCAAGTGGTTTTTGCGTGAGCTGCTGCTGTGATGTCACAGGAACGTTGCCACATCCCAGTGGTGTTCCCATTGCTGTGGGACAGAGGCCTCAGTGCCCGGAGCAGCGCTGGGTGCCTGCTGATTGCCGGAGGATCCTCCTGCCCGAGGCATTCTCAGCCCAGCCCCTGACGTGTGTCCTTCTGTGCTTGCAGGGCTACAGTCTGCAGACATGTGCAGCACAGCCAGAATGATCCAGCCAGTGGTTGCTGCAGTTTGCACTCTGTACTCTGTGGCTTATTCAGGATATTTTTTAACCCACTTGGCAAGTAAGTTGACCTTTTCCCTGGCTGCAGCATCTGTGGCGTTGGGCTTGCTGTGTGCTTTCTGTTCTTCCTCTGGACCCCAGTTGACTTTGTAACCAAATTGCCATGAAGACACCATTAGATTGGCAGAGCTCCTGGCAGCAGCTGCAGCTGAAGAAGGGGGTGTCTACAGCCAGCGAGGCGTTTGCAATGAGGCCCGCACGGGTTCTGTTCCCTCAAGCAGGGCGTCTGTGGCAGTGGAGCCTAGAACTCCCTCCATTTGCTGGTCCAGCCAAGAACCGACACAGCCCAGTATTTTGTGCTGCTCTTTTGCTTGCTCTGTGAAGGGACTGTGGCTCCTGGAGGGATGCTGTGAAAGCAAAATGCTCTCTTGGGGTTGCCTTGCTCTGTGGCACTTCCCACCACAGGCAGTTTTTTTTCCTACCAGCATCTGGTTCATGTTCCCTCTCCCACTGCAGGGCACCTCATGCGTGGATCCCAAGCAGCTCCTCCTTCGGTGAGTGGGAAGAAACCTTTGGTGTTCAGAATTGTGCAGCAAGTTCTGAGCTCTGTGTGTGGCAGCTGAGTGCCATCCTGGGAGGCTGAAGGAAAGCTCCTGTCAGGGTCTTTGCAGCAGCAACAGCAAAGGGATCCCTGGCAGTTTTCTCCTTTTCTGCTGAAGAGTTTTAGAAGAGCTGCAGGCCTGGTTTTGCAGGTAGAAGACTGGCCTTAGCCACGGTGAAATACCAAATTCCCAACAATAAGTGGCAATGTCAACTTTAGCCTATTGTTAGTTTGGACAACTCTGAACTTTGTTTCTGCATAGCGCAGCTGGATGAGTAGCTGAGGATAAATAAGGTGATAACTGAGATAGAACTTCCTGTCCCTCACACTACTGCCTGTCCACAGGGCGGAAAAGCTGCATCAGCGCCTCCTCTGGCTCCCTCTGCTTCCAGAGAGGAAGAAGACAGCAGTGAGCTTCCTGCTGTTCTGGGGGATGAGGGCGAACACCCCGTGGTTTGGGAATACAACGGTGAGGCTCCCGCAGTGTGGGACAAGGACAGCGGACATCTCCCGGCGTGCGACGAGGATGGTGGATGTCCCCTGGAATGGGATGAGGATAGAAAAGCTCCCACAGCGTGGGATGATGGCCAACCTGCAGCATTTTGGGAAGAGGATGGAGAACCTGCAGCTCTTTGGGAAGAGGACGGAGAACCTGCCTCTGCTTGGGAAGAGGACACTGAACCTCCCTCTGCTGTGGGATCCTGGGCTGAACATTCTGACAGCAGCACAGCCTCGCAGCCAGAGGGGAGAGGGGAGTGGTGCCTGATGCAGCTGAGTACGTCTGTTCTGTTCCTGTGTGCCAGAGCAGGGTGCTGTGCGTGTGTCTCTGCATGAGCTGCACCTCGTGCTGCTCTGCAGCTGAATGTCACGGAGTCATTTACTGTCCTTCCCCAGCTGAGACCAAGGGGCTCATGGCCCCAGGGAGTGGGGCTGCATTCTGGCTCTGCTGCAGGGCAGGGTCTCCATCTGGGAGGGAGCATCTTCCGTGTGGTTTCTTTCAGGGAACATGGTGAGCGTGGGGGAGCCTGCTGAGAAATACCTGGAACTGGGGCAGATTGGCCAAGGGTAAGTGCATGGCAGTTACTTATGCACAAGCAGGGCCAGGTATTTTGCTGGTGCAGGATCAAGTGAGAAGTCAGGAGAGACGTTCAGACACTGGGGTATGATCCTGCTGTCTCTCAGTCCTAATCCAAATTGGTAACTGTGGTCAGAAGGCACTGTCAAAGGCCTCTGAGGCTGGCAGTGTCCCGCCTGCAGCAAGGAGCAGGACCTGGAAGATCTTCAGTGCCTGGAATTTGATTGCCTTAAAGAGCAACTCACGTGGTGACCTGGTCACCAGTCAGACTCTTAGAAAGCAGTTCTCAAGAAAAACTAGGAAGTGCTTTTCCCAGCACAGGTAGTAAACCCCATACATTCAGTAACAGACACAGAGCTGCTGCACTCGAGAGGAAAATGCATCACCTGCCTGATGGCAGGGCCCCTGTGGATCCTGCAAGTCTTAGGCAGGAAATGCAAAAGAATGTAATGCATTATTTTCCAGGTTTTTAGACACCCACCCCCCACCTCAGGTTTTGAACTAAAAGAATTCAGTGTAGACATTTGGGATTTGCTCCATCCCTTTTCCTTCATGTTGGCCTCGGTTTTCTCTTGCACACCTTGCATGGCAGCTGCTGCTCTGGTGTTTGAAGGGTCGATGCACCCAGGTGTTTTGTGAATGCTGCAGGCAGCAGAGATCTCCTGTGTGGGCTGGCTTTCACTCCCAGGGCCTAAAGCACTGCTTCTTTCTTCTCTGCTGTTTTGTCTCCAGGGCTTTCGGAACTGTTTATAAAGGACTCGACAGGGCCACTGGAGGAGAGGTCAGTGCCAACATGTCCAGCACGTCTGGCAGCTCTCAAGGGCTCTCCCATCTGCTCGGAGCTACGGCTGGAGCTTTGGGGGCCCAGCAGAGCTTTCCTGCTCAGGCTGCTCCTCTGAAGGCAGAGCAGTGTCAGCCTTCAGAACACAGCTGGGGCAGACTTGGTCCTTCTGAAGTGCCCAAAGGAATGCAAGGAGGGCAGTGGTGTCTGTCAGAGCAGGACACGCTGGCTTGGTCTTCAAGTCTAAAACCGTGAATGCGTCAACTGGTGGAGACTGAGGCCCAATTTCTCTGCATCCCAGCCTTGGACAGGAACGCTATTTAGCAGTTTTTCCATCCTGCTTTTCACCTTCAAAGGATACCTCATGGCCTAATTAGGGAGAGATCCTGCTTGGGCTCAGTTTGGGGTTCTAGTCCTACTGCAGCTGCTCACAGAGAGAGAGGGAGAGGGAGAGGAAATGAGAAGATGAATGCCCAGAGCAAAGCTCTCTCCTAAACCCTGCAGTTGTGTTTGAGTCTGGTGTCAGTGACAGCCTGTGACAGGATTCATGTGAGCAATGGATGTGCGTGTTTGCTTTCTGGTGCAACCCCAAACACAGCAGTGGCATTTGAAATCATGACCAAATCCCATAGAATTGCTAAAGGGTTCTGGGCTGTTTTGCTCTGTTTCACAGGACCAGAATGACCTCCTGCTTGCAAAATGTGTTTAATAATAATAATGATGTTGATGATCGTCATCATCATCTTCAGAGTGGTGGTAAACTAAGGCCATTTGAGAAGACTGTAGGTGCAGAAAATGTTGTTAGAGCTTTGAGGCTGACAGCTGAGGGACCATTTCTGCAGAGCTTACAAGGCCAAATGTCTCTGGCCACGTGTCCTGTAAGCAGCCCACAGTGAGCAGAGAAATGGGCTGTGGGAACGGCACTTGCTGAGCTCTGGTGTTCCATCCCAAGGCAGTTTGGCACAGCCTGGCTCCGCTGCTCCAGAAATATTTGCTCCGTGTTTGCTGTGGTCTCCTGCCGCAGACCCCTCCAGTTAAAGGTCTGCAATGTCGCTTCAGGTGGCCATAAAGAAAATGAGTCTCGGAGAGCAGAACAGGGAACGAGCTGTGAATGAGATCCTGGTCCTGCAAGGCAAGAAGAACCCCAACATTGTCAACTCTTTGGACAGGTGAGTGCTTCAGCTCTTAAGCCATGCAAGGACCCTGCGTTCATCTTTCATCTGTGGTCTGTAGCCTGTTCTGAAAAAGCCTGACCCAGCCATATCTTCCCAAAACAATAGCCTGGCAGTTCACTCCCTCCATGCTTTTGTTTGTTTTTTTCTTCAAGGTGACCCCCTTTGCTGTGTCTTATGACAAGTGCTGATAAACCATGGCAGAAATTATTTCCCTTGGCTTCTTCTTTCCAACTCGTTTCCATTGCTGCAGATGCCAGGAAGCCCAGGTTTCCAGAAGTGCCTCATTTGCCCATTTTTCAATGGCCTTGCCAGTTTGTGAAGGCACTTTGTGCAAGGTTTTCCAAACAGTTGATAACTTTTGTCCCAAGTGCTGGACAGCCTCCTTGCCTGGTTAACTCTGGAAGTTGTGTTGCCTTGTTCTGGAGGGAATGGTGGAACTGATGAGTTCAGACGCTGAACCAGCTGGGGGCAAGTCTTGTGGTTCCACAT
The DNA here is from genome assembly GCF_963662255.1 of Cinclus cinclus. Lineage (NCBI taxonomy): Eukaryota > Metazoa > Chordata > Aves > Passeriformes > Cinclidae > Cinclus > Cinclus cinclus. The sequence goes on from NC_085080.1 coordinate 610,899, forward strand.
TGATCTGGGCTGTTGCTAAACTGCATTTTTCACTTGCTTGCCATCTAAGGCATCTCCTTTCTCACAGGTGTCTCCTTCTCCTTCAGACTGTGTAGATTCCAAGGCCTGTGCAGGCTGGCAGGAATGTCTCTCTGTCTGATTCTACTCTCATTGACAAGTGACCTGGAAACACAACTCCACTTGAGGCTTTTCCATGGGGGAGTTGAGCAGTGCACATTCACCTCCATGCCGCTGTTTTCCTCTCCCAGCTTCCTTGTTGATGAAGATCTCTGGCTGGTGATGGAATATATGGATGGAGGAACTTTGCAGGACATTGTCACACAGACACGCATGGCTGAAGGAGAGATGGCAGCTGTCAGTCGGGAGGTGAGGGATCCTGCTTGTGCTTCCCGTGGCTTGGACACCATGGTCCTTCCAAACAGGGTGTGAGAACAAGAGTGGCTCCATGCTCAGGGCTTTGTTTCCGTGTTGCTTTTATGAACTGGAGAAGAAAGAGCCTCTGAAGTGAACGACCTGCAGTCTCACTACACTTCTACTCTGTTCTTGTCCCCTTTCCTGCTGTTGTGATACTCTGTCTGTCTTTTTTTTTAGTTGATTTGCTGTTCTCAGCTTTGCCTTGAACCATTTGCCTGGAGCTTGTCTGCACTGTCTCCTGGCCTGTCGCAGCAAAGTTGCTGCCGGGACAATTCCAAACTGCCCTTTCTTGTGTGATGTATTCTGGCCATTGATTTTTACCCTTGTGTTTCTTGTTCTCTCTCAGTGTCTGCAGGGCCTGGATTTCCTCCATTCCAACCGGGTGATCCACAGAGATCTGAAGGGCTCCAACATCCTTCTGGGAATGGACGGCTCTGTCAAACTGGGTGGGTGCTCCTGGCCAGGCACGGTGCTCCCAGGGTGTGAGTCTGAGGCTGTTTCCCAGTGACAACCAGAGCCCCACAAGTGCTGCTGGTGGCACTGCCCGGCTGCTGCAGCCAGCTGAGAGCAACTGCCCCGCACAGAGAGCTCAGGAGAGGAGCAGGGTGTCAGGAGTGGCTTTGCTCTAGGTGTGGCCCTTCCAGAGGGACGGGAGTTGGAATCTAAACTTCAAGGGAAGCAGTAAAAGCCACTGCATGAAAGCTGAGGGTTTCTTTAAGGGTCCAGTTCCATCATTCCTTGGCCACAGCCCTGAGGACTTTTCCAGCTGACTTCAGTACTGCATTCTCAGACTGAGAGTGGGGAATCTTTGTGCTTGGTTTCCTCATTCCAGCTGTCTTTGACAGCGTTTGTTTCTGTCCTCAGCTGATTTTGGCCTCTGCGCTCAGCTCGGCCCTGAGCAGGACCAGTGCAGCTCCATGGTGGGCACTGCTTACTGGATGGCCCCAGAAGTTGTGACCAGTTCTCCTTATGGCCCCAAGGTGGACATCTGGTCTTTTGGTATTGTGACCATCGAGATGGTGGAAGGAGAACCTCCTTACTTCAAGCAAACAGGGGCTATGGTAAGAGGCAAATTCTCCAGTGTTTGCAGAGGCCTGTGAGCACAGGGTGGCCCTGCACTGGGAGGAGCAGCTGGAGGTTTCTGCACATTGGGAAGGGAACTCCCAGAGGACTCGAGCCTGAGCACAGATGAACATTTGGCAGTCTCCAGCAACAATTTGCTTTGGGTTTTAAGTTGTTGCAGCTCTTCCGTCTGTGAGGATGACCTGAAAACGCAAAGCCAGTGTATCAGCTCTAATGTTATCTTGCAGAAAAACCCCAAACCAACCCCAAAATCCACCCCCAAACCCTACAATTTTTCTGAAGGAGTTTCTAAAAGAGCCAGATCAACTCCCCCCTGATTTTTCTCACTGGGAAACTTGTCTAAAACATGAAGAGCATTGCTTACCACACCCCTAGTCCAACATATTTCCTTCCTGGTCCGAGCTGCTTTCTCTGTCATCAAGCCTGAGCTTTCAGCAACCCAAACCTCCTGTTCCTTGCCTGGCAGTTTCCGGGATGGGGCATCAGGAATGCATTTACTTCAGGGTCAGTGGCACTGCAGACATGTGTTTGATGTAAGAATCCTTTGATATAACACATGCCGGCCACGCTGGCTCTTGGAAATGGCCCGTAAAGCTGGTATTTGGAGAAGCAAAAATGTGCTATTTCTGATGCAGGTTCCTACTAATAACGTCAGCCAACGAAACTGGCTCTCAAGGCAAGATCATTTGGATGTTGCAATGGCTGCGGCTGCATCAGGGTTTGGGGTTTTGGCTGGCATAGAAAAATGAGCCGTGAGCAGTACCTCTGCCAGGGAGGAAACTGCCCCCGGAGCTGGGGCTGAGGAGCCAGGGTCGATGTGAGCACTCGTGGGTGTGAAGGAAGCCGGCAGAGCCCTGGGTTTGCTTTTCCTGCAGGCTCGCGCTCTGATCCGGCAGAACGGGACCCCGCAGCTGCAGGAGCCCAGGCGCCTGTCGGCTCTGCTGCGGGACTTCCTCGAGTGCAGCCTGGAGCCGGACGAGGAGCGGCGCTTCTCTGCCCAGGAGCTGCTGCAGGTGAATGCGAAGCGGCTGCAGGGGAAACAGCAGCGCAAGGGAGGGAGGCAGGGAGGGAGGGAGGGAGGGGTTTTCTTGGGGGGCCCCCCCTCCGCCAATCTCCAGTCTCGCTGCTTTTCACGAGCAAAGCAAACAGAGCCCTCGCCTGCTTTGGGCTGGCAGGGTCCTTTCGAGGTCATCTGCACCTGCTAAACCCACAGAGCAGGGACATCTTCAAGTGGCTCAGGTGGCTCAGAGCCCTGTCTGACCTGAGTTTGGATGCTTCCAGGGAGGAGGCACCTCCCACATCTCCGGGCACCCTCTGTCAGTGTTTCCCCAGTCTCCTGATAAAAGAATTCTTCCTTCGACCCAATCTGAGCCTGCTTCCCCCTCTTGAGTTTCAAACCATTCCCCTTCGTCCAGGAACTTGACTCTAGAAAGTAATGGTTCATTTCTTTCTTTTTTATCCTTTGGACAGCACCCATTTTTATCATCAGCCAAGCCTCTCTCCAGCCTGACCCCTCTGATCACTGCAGCAAAGCAACGGCGGGTGCAGCAGAGGAGATGAAACATCTGAGAACAGCTTTTTGTGACAGTAGTTAGGTCTAGTTAGGTAGGGTAGTTAGGACTGCTAGTTAGTTAGGGTCGTTAGGAGAGCCTGTTTGTTATGGCAGGTTTTGGAATAAAAAGTCTCTTAAAACCTCAACACCCTTGTGTTCCTTCCTTCTCCCCCTGTGACTCAGCTGCCCCGAGCAATGCGAGGAAACAGGGTCAGGGACTTGTAGATAAGAGATGATCACTTCCAGAAAATGGCACTAATTGACGTGGACTGTTGTTCAGCTAAGGCCGTGTTAAATTCTTGAACTAGAAAAGAACAAAGACTTAGGAGAATTATGAATACTGTTTTGTTTTACTAAAAAGAAAGAAAGATTCTTTTTTTTAAAAAGCATATGTGTGTGTGTGCATATTACAGGGGGAGATTTAGTAGACGGACTGGGAAGTCTGAACCTTCCAAGGTACATCCCCGGTGTGGGGATGGGGGAGGGAATGGAGAATAAAGGGAAAGCCGGCAAGGAGGGAAGGGGGAGGGGAAGAAGTTTTCCTAGGAAATATTTTACTTCTCATTCTCTTGCTCAGACTTGCTTGATAACAAATTCACTTAATTTCCCCAAATCAGATGCGTTGACCAGAGATTAAACTCTCCCCGCCCTTATCCAGACCGTCGAGCCTTTCCTTATGTGCTCTGTTCCCCGCCCAGGGTGAGGAGGCAAGGCACAGAGAAGTTTTGGCCTCTCTCATGCATCCCCTGCTCCGGCCCGGGCACCTGCCGAGGCTGCAGGTGGGTCCCAGCTCCATCCTGGACTCACCCCCAGCTCCCAGCGCCCTCAGCTCCCGGTTACACCGAGGTCCCGGTGGTTCAGGGCAGCAGCGGTTCCTTGGCCTCCTGCCGGGCCGGGCCCAGCGCCAGGACCGCTCCTCAGGCGAGGCTTCCGAGAAATGCCGGAGCTCGGGGAAACGGAGGCGAGTCCGTGACTTGCGCAGAGCCCGCCCCTCGCTGCGATTGGCCGACTCTGCCGTCACTCCTCGTTCTGCCACGCTGATTGGGCAGAGCGGGGAGAAGCCCGGCCCCGGTGCCGCCCCCAGAGCGCCCCTGGCGGAGCTAAGGCGCCATTGCCGGAGCGTGTGTGCGGGCCCGGGAGCGGCGGCGGCGGAGCTCGGAGGCGGCCCCAGCGCAGGGTCCCGGGGACGGGGCAGCCACCTGTGTCCTGCCCACAGGGTCCCAGTGGCTCCCAGTCATCCCCGGTATGGTTCCTTTCCCTCTCAGTGCTGCTCAATAAGAGTCCAGTGTGGCTCCAGTCAATTCCAGTATGAACCCAGTCTCACCTTCTATGATGCCATTTGCCCCCGCTGGGGTCCCAGTTGCTCCCAGTATAAGTCCAGTCACCCCAGTATGATCCCTGGAACTCCCAAACACTCCCGCTGAATCCGGTTTAATCTCTGGCACCTCCAGTATGATCCCAGTTGCTCCCAGTACTATGCCAGTCCCTGCAAGTGTGACCCTGTCAGTCCCAGTATGACCCCAGTATGACCCCAGCGTGGGCCAGCTGCTCCCAGTATGATCCCAGTTACTGCTGCATTATTCCAGTTTCTTCTATTCACCCCTACTACAGATCTCATCACTCCCAGTATGATCCCAGGATGATCCAAGCCACTCCTGGGGCTCTCCCAGTATATCTCGGTTGTCCCCTGCATGCTCCCAGTTGCTCCCAGTAGCCCTCAGTGTGGTCCCAGTATATCCCAGTATGATCCCTGGTGCCCCAATTCTGCTCCCAGTGGGTTGTTGTCCCAGTCCCGGTGTACCTCGCTGTCCCAGCGCATCCCAGTCTGTCCCAGTCCCTTCCCAGCAGCTGCCATCCTTTCCCAGATCCTGCCCTTCCCTGCCCCATTTCCAGGCACTGGGACCCCCCTGCACCCCCTTTCCCAGGAATTGTCCTCTGCCAGCCCCTGGATGCCCTGTTTCCGTGACCCCAGGGACCCCCGGACCCCCATTCCCGGGCAGCCCGGGGCACCTCACCCCCAGGCCTCCCTTTCCTGGGAAACCCGCACTGGGCACCGGGCTCTCCGGCCGCTGGGGGATTTATGATCACCCAAACGAAAGGGAAAGAACAGGAGAGAGAGGGAGATTGGGAATCAGGGATCGGGGTCACAGAGCCCAGTCCTGCTCTGCCGGGGGTGGGACCCGGTCCCGCAGGAAAAATTGGATCCGCGGATCGCGGTGCTCCCCCTGCTTCGGGCCGAACCTGGCGGGTTCCAGGCAGAGTTTGAGCGCAGGGCCCGGGATCCCAGTCCAGCCCAGCCCAGCCTGGGGGTCCCGCTGGACGTGGCTGTGCGGGGTCCCAGATGGATCCTTGAGGGACCCACAGGGGTCCCAGGAGGGAATCCAGGTGAATTCCCCGGAGTTCCCCATTTTTCCCATCCTCCCCACGCTCCCTCGGGCACTTTCACTTTCCCATCTCCTAAACTGCGCCACGGCTGCGAGTGGGGACGGCTGCGATGGCTCCAGCGCTGGGTCTGGGGGTGCTCTTTGGGCTCCTGGGGTTCATGGGGGGACCGGGGTGCGCGACGAGAGGTGAGTGGGACACCCCCGAAACCGCGAAACCCCCGATCTCCAATTCCCAGGCAGCAGGACCCCCCTGAATTTCTATTCCTGAGCAGGGGGTACCCCGAGATTCCCCAGTTTGGGTCCTGTCACCCCCCCTTCAATCCCCTTCCCCAGCACCGGGACCCCGCTGTACCCCCTCACCTGGCAGGGAGATCTCCCTGAACCCCCATTTCTGGTCACCGGCACCCCCTGAACCCAAATTTTCAGGCACCGGAGCTCCCTTGAGCCCCGAATTCCGGGAGGGAAACTCCCCCTTAACACACAGTACCCAGCATGGGAACCCCTGAACCCCCATTTTTGGGCACGGAGACACCCCCGTACTCTCTTCCCCAGCACCGGGACCCCCCTGCACCCCCTTACCCGGGACTGGGCACCCCCCTGCACCCCCATTCCCGGCCATCCCGCTTGTCCCAGAGCCCAGCTGCGCCCTTTTCCTCGTCTTTTGGACCCCCAGATCTCCCAAATTTCTGCCTTCCCCCAGTTCTCCATTTCTGGCGCTTCCTGGAAGGGGGTTCCTGTGGGTTTCCTGGGGTCGCCCGGGGTCCCGGGCGGTCTCAGTGGAGATCCAGTGGGATCCAGATGAATTCACTGGAATTCCCCTTTATTCATGTCTCACTTTCGCGTCCCCCAAACCGCGGCCCCGGGATCTGCCCGCCTCTCCCAGTCCCCCCTTTCCCGTGCCCCAGGGACCCCCTGGACCCCCATTCCTGCCTTTCCCTGCTCACACTTTTCTCAACACTCGAGACCTCCGGACCCTTTTCCTGGGCACCGGCACCCACTGGATCCCCCATCCCGCCTCTCCCAGTCCTTTCCTTGAATCTTGGACCCTTCCCGGCGCTCCCAGTTCCGCTTCCTTGACCCTTCGACTCCGACAGACCCCCCAGTCTCTGCGTCCCCCCAGTTCTCCAGTCCCTGCTCGTCCTGCGGGGGGGTCCTGGGAGGGATTCAGGGCAATTCCCAGGGTTTCCTCTGTCCCCTCGCCCTCCTGGCTCTCCCCCCGTCACTTTCGCGTCTCCCAAGCTGCGGTTTCGGGATCCGCCCCGGCACCGGGACCCCCCTGAACACCCCGTTCCTTGGCACGGGGACCCTCCCTGCACTTCCATTTCCGGGCCAACCCCCCTTCCTGGGCACAGAGATCCCCTGGAGCGTTCATTTCGGGCTGCCGGGACCCCCCTGCACCCCCTTCCCCAGTTCTGAAAAGCCCTGCACCCCCTTACCTGGAACCTGCAACGCCCTGAATCCCATTTCTGGGCACGGAAATTCCACTGAACCCCCATTTCTGGGCAGGCAAATTCCTCTGAACCTCCATTTTCAGGCACCAGCACCCCTTGAACCCCAGAACCCGGGAAGGGAAACCCCCTGAACCCCATTTCTTGGGCATCGGGACCTTCTCTTGGACCCCCATCCCCCTTCACGTGTACTGGGACCCCCTGCACCCCTTCTCGGCCATCCCGCCCTTCCCAGACCCCAGACCCGTCCTTTCCCTTCACCTTTGCGCCCCAGATCTCCCAGATTTCCGTGTCCCCCCAGCCCTCGACTCCCGGCGCGTTCTTAAAGGGGGGTCCCATGGGGTCCCAGGTGGTTCTCAAAGGGCTCCATGGGGTCGCAGCGGGGATCCAGAGGAATTCTCTGGAATTCCCCCGTCCCGTCCCGTCCCGTCCCGTCCCCTCCCGTTCCCCCCCCCACGCTCCCTCGGTCTCTTTCGCTTCCGCGTCCTAAACTGAGAGACCGCGATCCACCCGGCGACCTGTGGCGTCACTCAGACACGGGGCTTCTATTGGTGCATAGGAAATAGCGGCGCCAATGGCGGGGCCGGAGGCGGCTCAGGGGGCGGGGCCGGTTCAGGGGGCGGGGCTCTTTGGGCTCTCAGCGGAGCAGCGCGATGGCTCCAGCGCTGGGTCTGGGGGTGCTCTTGGGGCTCCTGGGGCTCCTGGGGGGCCCGGGTGGCGCGACGAGAGGTGAGTGGGACCCCCGAAACTGCGACCCCCTAAACTTCCATTTCAGGGCACCCGGAACCCCCGAAACTTTCATTCCGGGGCAGGGGAACCCCTGGAATTCCCATTTTGGGTCCTGTGACCCCCCCTCAATCCCCTTCCCCAGCACCGGGACCCCGCTGTACCCCTTCACCTGGCAGGGAGATCTCCCTGAACCCCCATTTCTGGTCACCGGCACCCCCTGAACCCAAATTTTCAGGCACCGGATCCCCCTTGAGCCCCGAATTCCGGGAGGGAAACTCCCCCTTAACACACAGTGCCCAGCATGGGAAGCCCTGAACCCCCATTTTTGGGCACGGGGACACCCCCGTACTCCCTTCCCCAGCACCGGGACCCCCCTGCACCCCCTTATCCGGGACTGGGCACCCCCCTGCACCCCCATTCCCGGCCATCCCGCTTGTCCCAGAGCCCAGCTGCGCCCTTTTCCTCGTCTTTTGGACCCCCAGATCTCCCAAATTTCTGCCTTCCCCCAGTTCTCCATTTCTGGCGCTTCCTGGAAGGGGGTTCCTGTGGGTTTCCTGGGGTCGCCCGGGGTCCCGGGCGGTCTCAGTGGAGATCCAGTGGGATCCAGATGAATTCACTGGAATTCCCCTTTATTCATGTCTCACTTTCGCGTCCCCCAAACCGCGGCCCCGGGATCTGCCCGCCTCTCCCAGTCCCCCCTTTCCCGTGCCCCAGGGACCCCCTGGACCCCCATTCCTGCCTTTCCCTGCTCACACTTTTCTCAACACTCGAGACCTCCGGACCCCTTTCCTGGGCACCGGCACCCACTGGATCCCCCATCCCGCCTCTCCCAGTCCTTTCCTTGAATCTTGGACCCTTCCCAGTGCTCCCAGTTCCGCTTCCTTGACCCTTCGACTCCGACAGACCCCCCAGTCTCTGCGTCCCCCCAGTTCTCCAGCCCGTGCTCGTCCTGCGGGGGGGTCCTGGGAGGGATTCAGGGCAATTCCCAGGGTTTCCTCTGTCCCCTCGCCCTCCTGGCTCTCCCCCCGTCACTTTCGCGTCTCCCAAGCTGCGGTTTCGGGATCCGCCCCGGCACCGGGACCCCCCTGAACACCCCGTTCCTTGGCACGGGGACCCTCCCTGCACTTCCATTTCCGGGCCAACCCCCCTTCCTGGGCACAGAGATCCCCTGGAACGTTCATTTCGGGCCGCCGGGACCCCCCTGCACCCCCTTCCCCAGTTCTGAAAAGCCCTGCACCCCCTTACCTGGAACCTGGAACGCCCTGAACCCCCATTTCTGGGCACGGAAATTCCACTGAACCCCCATTTCTGGGCAGGCAAATTCCTCTGAACCTCCATTTTCAGGCACCAGCAGCCCTTGAACCCCAGAACCCGGGAAGGGAAACCCCCTGAACCCCATTTCTTGGGCATAGGGACCTTCTCTTGGACCCCCATCCCCCTTCACGTGTACTGGGACCCCCTGCACCCCTTCTCGGCCATCCCGCCCTTCCCAGACCCCAGACCCGTCCTTTCCCTTCACCTTTGCGCCCCAGATCTCCCAGATTTCCTTGTCCCCCCAGCCCTCGACTCCCGGCGCGTTCTTAAGGGGGGGTCCCATGGGGTCCCAGGTGGTTCTCAAAGGGCTCCATGGGGTCGCAGCGGGGATCCAGAGGAATTCTCTGGAATTCCCCCGTCCCGTCCCGTCCCGTCCCGTCCCGTCCCCTCCCGTTCCCCCCCCCCACGCTCCCTCGGTCTCTTTCGCTTCCGCGTCCTAAACTGAGAGACCGCGATCCACCCGGCGACCTGTGGCGTCACTCAGACACGGGGCTTCTATTGGTGCATAGGAAATAGCGGCGCCAATGGCGGGGCCGGAGGCGGCTCAGGGGGCGGGACCGGTTCAGGGGGCGGGGCTCTTGGGGCTCTCAGCGGAGCAGCGCGATGGCTCCAGCGCTGGGTCTGGGGGTGCTCTTGGGGCTCCTGGGGCTCCTGGGGGGCCCGGGTGGCGCGACGAGAGGTGAGTGGGACCCCCGAAACTGCGACCCCCTAAACTTCCATTTCAGGGCACCCGGAATCCCCGAAACTTTCATTCCGGGGCAGGGGAACCCCTGGAATTCCCATTTTGGGTCCTGTGACCCCCCCTCAATCCCCTTCCCCAGCACCGGGACCCCGCTGTACCCCCTCACCTGGCAGGGAGATCTCCCTGAACCCCCATTTCTGGTCACCGGCACCCCCTGAACCCAAATTTTCAGGCACCGGAGCCCCCTTGAGCCCCGAATTCCGGGAGGGAAACTCCCCCTTAACACACAGTGCCCAGCATGGGAAGCCCTGAACCCCCATTTTTGGGCACGGGGACACCCCCGTACTCCCTTCCCCAACACCGGGACCCCCCTGCACCCCCTTATCCGGGACTGGGCACCCCCCTGCACCCCCATTCCCGGCCATCCCGCTTGTCCCAGAGCCCAGCTGCGCCCTTTTCCTCGTCTTTTGGACCCCCAGATCTCCCAAATTTCTGCCTTCCCCCAGTTCTCCATTTCTGGCGCTTCCTGGAAGGGGGTTCCTGTGGGTTTCCTGGGGTCCCCCGGGGTCCCGGGCGGTCTCAGTGGAGATCCAGTGGGATCCAGATGAATTCACTGGAATTCCCCTTTATTCATGTCTCACTTTCGCGTCCCCCAAACCGCGGCCCCGGGATCTGCCCGCCTCTCCCAGTCCCCCCTTTCCCGTGCCCCAGGGACCCCCTGGACCCCCATTCCTGCCTTTCCCTGCTCACACTTTTCTCAACACTCGAGACCTCCGGACCCCTTTCCTGGGCACCGGCACCCACTGGATCCCCCATCCCGCCTCTCCCAGTCCTTTCCTTGAATCTTGGACCCTTCCCAGTGCTCCCAGTTCCGCTTCCTTGACCCTTCGACTCCGACAGACCCCCCAGTCTCTGCGTCCCCCCAGTTCTCCAGCCCGTGCTCGTCCTGCGGGGGGGTCCTGGGAGGGATTCAGGGCAATTCCCAGGGTTTCCTCTGTCCCCTCGCCCTCCTGGCTCTCCCCCCGTCACTTTCGCGTCTCCCAAGCTGCGGTTTCGGGATCCGCCCCGGCACCGGGACCCCCCTGAACACCCCGTTCCTTGGCACGGGGACCCTCCCTGCACTTCCATTTCCGGGCCAACCCCCCTTCCTGGGCACAGAGATCCCCTGGAACGTTCATTTCGGGCCGCCGGGACCCCCCTGCACCCCCTTCCCCAGTTCTGAAAAGCCCTGCACCCCCTTACCTGGAACCTGGAACGCCCTGAACCCCCATTTCTGGGCACGGAAATTCCACTGAACCCCCATTTCTGGGCAGGCAAATTCCTCTGAACCTCCATTTTCAGGCACCAGCAGCCCTTGAACCCCAGAACCCGGGAAGGGAAACCCCCTGAACCCCATTTCTTGGGCATAGGGACCTTCTCTTGGACCCCCATCCCCCTTCACGTGTACTGGGACCCCCTGCACCCCTTCTCGGCCATCCCGCCCTTCCCAGACCCCAGACCCGTCCTTTCCCTTCACCTTTGCGCCCCAGATCTCCCAGATTTCCTTGTCCCCCCAGCCCTCGACTCCCGGCGCGTTCTTAAGGGGGGGTCCCATGGGGTCCCAGGTGGTTCTCAAAGGGCTCCATGGGGTCGCAGCGGGGATCCAGAGGAATTCTCTGGAATTCCCCCGTCCCGTCCCGTCCCGTCCCGTCCCGTCCCCTCCCGTTCCCCCCCCCCACGCTCCCTCGGTCTCTTTCGCTTCCGCGTCCTAAACTGAGAGACCGCGATCCACCCGGCGACCTGTGGCGTCACTCAGACACGGGGCTTCTATTGGTGCATAGGAAATAGCGGCGCCAATGGCGGGGCCGGAGGCGGCTCAGGGGGCGGGACCGGTTCAGGGGGCGGGGCTCTTGGGGCTCTCAGCGGAGCAGCGCGATGGCTCCAGCGCTGGGTCTGGGGGTGCTCTTGGGGCTCCTGGGGCTCCTGGGGGGCCCGGGTGGCGCGACGAGAGGTGAGTGGGACCCCCGAAACTGCGACCCCCTAAACTTCCATTTCAGGGCACCCGGAATCCCCGAAACTTTCATTCCGGGGCAGGGGAACCCCTGGAATTCCCATTTTGGGTCCTGTGACCCCCCCTCAATCCCCTTCCCCAGCACCGGGACCCCGCTGTACCCCCTCACCTGGCAGGGAGATCTCCCTGAACCCCCATTTCTGGTCACCGGCACCCCCTGAACCCAAATTTTCAGGCACCGGAGCCCCCTTGAGCCCCGAATTCCGGGAGGGAAACTCCCCCTTAACACACAGTGCCCAGCATGGGAAGCCCTGAACCCCCATTTTTGGGCACGGGGACACCCCCGTACTCCCTTCCCCAACACCGGGACCCCCCTGCACCCCCTTATCCGGGACTGGGCACCCCCCTGCACCCCCATTCCCGGCCATCCCGCTTGTCCCAGAGCCCAGCTGCGCCCTTTTCCTCGTCTTTTGGACCCCCAGATCTCCCAAATTTCTGCCTTCCCCCAGTTCTCCATTTCTGGCGCTTCCTGGAAGGGGGTTCCTGTGGGTTTCCTGGGGTCCCCCGGGGTCCCGGGCGGTCTCAGTGGAGATCCAGTGGGATCCAGATGAATTCACTGGAATTCCCCTTTATTCATGTCTCACTTTCGCGTCCCCCAAACCGCGGCCCCGGGATCTGCCCGCCTCTCCCAGTCCCCCCTTTCCCGTGCCCCAGGGACCCCCTGGACCCCCATTCCTGCCTTTCCCTGCTCACACTTTTCTCAACACTCGAGACCTCCGGACCCCTTTCCTGGGCACCGGCACCCACTGGATCCCCCATCCCGCCTCTCCCAGTCCTTTCCTTGAATCTTGGACCCTTCCCGGCGCTCCCAGTTCCGCTTCCTTGACCCTTCGACTCCGACAGACCCCCCAGTCTCTGCGTCCCCCCAGTTCTCCAGCCCGTGCTCGTCCTGCGGGGGGGTCCTGGGAGGGATTCAGGGCAATTCCCAGGGTTTCCTCTGTCCCCTCGCCCTCCTGGCTCTCCCCCCGTCACTTTCGCGTCTCCCAAGCTGCGGTTTCGGGATCCGCCCCGGCACCGGGACCCCCCTGAACACCCCGTTCCTTGGCACGGGGACCCTCCCTGCACTTCCATGTCCGGGCCAACCCCCCTTCCTGGGCACAGAGATCCCCTGGAGCGTTCATTTCGGGCTGCCGGGACCCCCCTGCACCCCCTTCCCCAGTTCTGAAAAGCCCTGCACCCCCTTACCTGGAACCTGGAACGCCCTGAACCCCCATTTCTGGGCACGGAAATTCCACTGAACCCCCATTTCTGGGCACGGAAATTCCTCTGAACCTCCATTTTTAGGCTGCAGCACCCCTTGAACCCCAGAACCCGGGAAGGGAACCCCCCTGAACCCCATTTCTTGGGCACCGGGACCCCCTGAACCCCCATTCCGCTGCACCAGGACCCCCGTGCACCCCCATATCCAGGAATTAAACCCTTCCAAACCCTCCATTCTTCCACACCGGGACCATCCTGAACCCCCTTATCCAGCACGGGGCACCGCCTGCACCCCCTTATCCAGAACCAATGCCCCTCTGCACCCCCTTTCCCGGCCCTCCCCCTCTCAGAGACCCCAGCCCCCAATTTCCTTGACCCCAGAACCCCCTGGACCACCATGCCTGCCTTTCCCAGACCCCTCTCTCCTCTTTCCTCAACCCATGCACCCCCATTCCTGGGTACAGGGACCCCCAGGAACCCCCATTGCCCTGACTCTCCTTTCCTTGACCGTGGGAGCCCCTGAACTCCCATTAAGGAGCGCGGGGGACCCCCCTGCGCCCCCTTATTGGGCACTGGGACCCCCTCTTGGACCCCCTTCACCCCTTCTGGGCCATTCCGCCCTTCCCAGACCCGTCCTTTCCCTTCACCTTTGCGCCCCAGATCTCCCATATTCCCATGTCCCCCCAGCCCTGGACTCCCGGCGCGTTCTTAAGTGGGGGTCCCATGGGGTCCCAGGTGGTTCTCAAAGGGCTCCATGGGGTCGCAGCGGGGAATCCAGAGGAATTCTCTGGAATTCCCCCGTCCCGTCCCGTCCCCTCCCGTTCCCCCCCCCACGCTCCCTCGGTCTCTTTCGCTTCCGCGTCCTAAACTGAGAGACAGCGATCGACCCGGCGACCTGTGGCGTCACTCAGACACGGGGCTTCTATTGGTGCATAGGAAATAGCGGCGCCAATGGCAGGGCGGGAGGCGGCTCAGGGGGCGGGGCCGGGCGGGCTCTCAGCGGAGCAGCGCGATGGCTCCAGCGCTGGGTCTGGGGCTGCTCTTGGGGCTCCGGGGTGACCCGGGGGGCGCCACGAGAGCTGAGTGGGACCTCCGAAACTGCGACCCCCTGAACTTCCATTTCAGGGCACCCGGAACCCCCGAAACCTTCATTCCGGGGCAGGGGAACCCCTGGAATTCCCATTTTGGGTCCTGTGACCCCCCCTCAATCCCCTTCCCCAGCACCAGGACCCTCCTGTACCCCCTCATTTGGCACCCGGACCCCCCTGAACCCCCGTTCCTGAGCACGGGGACCTCCGTGATCATTCATTTCCTGGCACCGGGACCCCCCTGTAGCCCCGTTCCTTGGGATTAGGATCCCTTTGTACCCCGAATGGAGCACGGGAACCCCCCCGAACCCCATTCCTGGGCACCGAGACACCCCCGAATCTCCATTTCCGGGCCTGGGACACCCCTGCACCCCCTTTTCGGGCATCCCGCTTTTCCCAGACCCCAGTCCCGCCCTTTGGACCCCCCCCCCGGATCTCCCAAATTTCTGCGTCCCCGCGTTTTCCGCTCCCGCCGCTTCCCGAAACGGGGTCCTCGAGGGTCGCGGGTGTTCCAGGGGTCTCTGGAGGGTCGCAGCGGGGATGCAATGGGATCCAGACGAACTCCCAGGAATTCCCCCTTTCCCCCCATCCCCTCGCCCACCGCACTCCCTCGGTCTCTTTCCCGTCTCCCAGGCGGCGCCTCCAGGCTCCTCGCTTCTCCCAGCCCCAGAAGCCCCTTTCCTTCAACACCGGGGACCCCTGGACCCCCTTTGCTGGGCACAGGGACTGCCCGGATCCCCCACCCCGCCTCTCCCAGACCCTTCCTTGAACCTTGGACCCTTCCCGGCTCTCCCTGTTCCGCTTCCTGCCCCCCAGTCTCTGTGTCCCCCCCAGTTCTCCCCCCCCTGCTTCTCCTGCGGGGGGGTCCCAAGGGGTCCGGGAGGGTCCCAGGGGGGATTCTGGGCTCTGGGACCCTCCTGAATTTCTAGTCCCTGGCACTGGGAGCCCTCTGCACTCCCTTATCCCATAGAATCCCCCCTGCACCCCCTTTCCCATCCATCCCACCTTCCCCATTTCCAGACCCCCCCCCTTTCCTTGATCCTCAGACCCCCTGGGCCCCCATTCCTGTTTTTCTCAGCCCCCATCCCCCTTTCCCTCTGTATCAAGGCCCCCGAGTCCCCCATTCCGGCCATCCCGGGTCTCCCCACCTTGTGATTCCTCTTCCCTTGGCACTGGGGACCCCTGGACCCCCTTTCCTGGGCACAGGGATCCCGTGGAACCCCCATCCCACCTCTCCCACTCCTTGGATCCCCCTTTCCTTGGCACTGGGAATCCCCTGAATCCCCATTCCTGGACACTGGGACTCCATGCACCCCCTTCCCAGCTCTCCCGGTTCCCCTTTCATTGATCCATGATCCCCTCAACCCCCCCAAATCTCCGTGTCCCCCCAGTTCTCCACTCCTTGCGTTACCTGCATGTGGGGGTGTCAGAGCCCAGCCCCGGTATCCCCCAGTTCGTGTCCATTGGGTACCTGGATGGGATCCCCTTCGTGCACTGCGACAGCGAGCGGGGCCGGATGGTGCCGCTGACAAAGTGGATGGAGGATGGAGCCGAGCCGGGATATTGGGATGGCCAGACCCAGATCTGTGAGAGGAGTCAGCACGTGTATGCCAGGGGCCTGGAGACACTGCGGGAGCGGTACAACCAGAGCAGGGGTGAGATGGGATGGGATCTGTGGGGCTGGGATGGGATCTATGGGGCTGGGATGGGATCCGTGGGGCTGGGATGGATCCGTGGGTCTGGGATGGGGATCCGTGGGGCAGGGATGGATCCGTGGGTCTGGGATGGGGATCCGTGGGGCTGGGATGGATCCGTGGGTCTGGGATGGGGATCCGTGGGGCAGGGATGGGATCGATGGGGCTGGGATGGATCCATGGGTTTTGGATGGGGATGTGTGGGGCTGGGATGGGATCCGTGGGGCTGGAATGGGATTTGTGGGGTTAGGATCTATGGGGCTAGGATGCAATCTGTGGGGTTGGGATGAGATCTATGGGGTTGGAATGGGATCCGTGTGGCTGGGATGGGAACTGTGGGGCTGGGATGGGAATTCTGGGGCTGGGATAGATTTGTGGGCCTGAGATGGATCTGTGGGGCTGGGATGAAGATCTGTGTGGCTGGGCTGGAACCTGTGGGCCTGGGATGAGATGTGTGGGGCTGGGAAGGGAAAACTTGCGGTTAGGATCTGTGGGGCTAGGATCTGATCTGTGGGGTTAGGATGGATTCATGGGGTTGGAGTGGGATTTATGGGGCTGGGATGGGAACTGTGGGGCTGGAATCTGTGGAGCAAGGATGGGATCTATGCGGCAGGGATGAGATCTATGGGGCTGGACTGGGATCCGTTTGGCTGGGATGGGATCTGTGGGGCTGGAATGGGATTTATGGGGTTCAGATCTGTGGGGCTGGGATGGATCCAGGCCGCTGGAATGGGATTTATGGGGCTGGGATGGGATTTGTGGGGCTGGGAAGGGAACTGTGGGGTGGGAGGGGAACTGTGGGCTTGGCATCTGTGGGGCAGGGATGGGATCTGTGGGGCTAGGATGGAATCTATGGGGCTGGTATGGGATTTATGGAGCTGGGATCAGATCTGTGGGAATGGGATGAGATCTGTGGGGCTGGGATGGAATCCGTGGGGCTGAAATCGGATGTGTGGGTCTGGTGTAGCGTCCGTGGGGCTGGGATAGATCTGTGGGGTTGAGTTGGGTTCTGTGGGGCTTTGGATGGGAATTGTGGGTCTGGAGTGGGATCCGTGTGGGTCTGGGTTGGGATCTGTGGGGCAGGGATGGGATCCGTGGGGCTGGACTGGGATTTATGGGGCTGGGATGGGATCTGTGGGGCAGGGATGGGATCCGTGGGGCTGGGATGGGATTTGTGGGTTAGGATCTATGGGGCTAGGATGCAATCTGTGGGGTTGGGATGGATTCATGGGGCTGGAATGGGATCTATGGGATTGGGATGAAGATCTCTGGGGCTGGACTGGGACCCATGGGGCAGGGATGGGATCTGTGGGGCTGGGATGAATCCATTGGGTTGGGATGGGATTTATGGGCCTGGGCTTGGGATCTGTGGGGCTGGGAGGGGATTTGTGGGACTGGGATCGATCCATGGGTCTGGGATGGGATCTATAGGGGACAGCTGGGACGGAACCATGGGGCTGGGTTGGGATCTGTGGGGCTGGGATGGAATCTATGGGGCTGGTATGGGATTTATGGAGCTGGGATGGGATCTGTGGGAATGGGATGAGATCTGTGGGGCTGGGATGGGATCCGTGGGGCTGGGATGGGATCCCTGGGGCTGGGATGGATCCATGGGCTTTGGATGGGGATGTGTGGGGCTGAGATGAGATCTGTGGGGCTGGGAAGGGAAAATTTGGGGTTAGTATCTGTGGGGCTAGGATCTGATCTGTGGGGTTGGGATGGATTCATGGGGTTGGAGTGGGATTTATGGGGCTGGACTGGGATCCGTGGGGCTGGGATGGGATCTGTGGGGTTCAGATCTGTGGCGCTGGAATGGGATTTATGGGGCTGGGATGGGACTGTGGGGCAGGGATGGGATTTGTTGGACTGGGATAGATCCATGGGTCTGGGATGGGATCTATAGGGGACAGCTGGGACGGAACCATGGGGCTGGGTTGGGATCCGTGGGGCTAGGATGGAATCTGTGGGGCTGGTATGGGATTTATGGAGCTGGGATGGGATCCGAGGGAATGGGATGGGATCTGTGGGGCTGGGATGGGATCCTTGGGGCAGCGATGGGATCCGTGGGTCTGGTGTGGAGTCCGTGGAGATGGGTTTGGATCCGCGAGGCTGGGATAGATCCGTGGGGCTGGGATGGAATCCGTGGGGCAGGGATGGGATTCATGGGGCTGGGATGGATACATGGGGTTTGGATGGGGATGTGTGGGGCTGGGATGGGATTTGTGGGTTAGGATCTATGGGGCTAGGATGCAATCTGTGGGGTTGGGATGGATTCATGGGGCTGGAATGGGATCTATGGGATTGGGATGAAGATCTCTGGGGCTGGACTGGGACCCATGGGGCAGGGATGGGATCTGTGGGGCTGGAATGGGATGTGTGGGGTTAGGATCTATGGGGCTAAGATACAATCTGTGGGGTTGGGATGGATCTATGGGGTTGGAATGGGATCTGTGGGGCTGGGATGGGATCCATGGGGCTAGGATGGAATCCATGGGTTTGGGATGCGATATGTGGGGCTGGGATGGGAACTCTGGGGCTGGGATAGACTGGTGGGCCTGAGATGGATCTATGGGGCTGGGATGAAGATCTGTGTGGCTGGGAAGGGACCTGTGGGCCTGGGATGGGATCTGTGGGTCTGGGATGGATCCATGGGGTTTGGATGGGGATGTGTGGGGCTGGGATGAGATCTGTGGGGCTGGGAAGGGAAAACTTGGGGTTAGGATCTGTGGGGCTAGGATCTGATCTGTAGGGCTGGCATGGGGTCTGTGGGGCTGGGATCTGTGGGGCAAGGATGGGATCAATGCGGCAGGGATGAGATCTCTGGGGCTGGAATGGGAACTGTGGGGCTGGTCTTTGGATCTGTGGGGCAGGGGTGGGGTCTGTGGGTTTGGGATCTGTGGGGCTGGGTCCTGTGGGACGGGGGTGGGATTTATGGGGCTGGGATGAGATCTGTGGGAATGGGATGAGATCTGTGGGGCTGGGATGGGATCCTTGGGGCAGCGATGGGATCTGTGGGTCTGGTGTGGTGTCCGTGGGGCTGGGATAGATCTGTGGGGTTGAGTTGGGTTCTGTGGGGCTTTGGATGGGAATTGTGGGTCTGGAGTGGGATCCGTGTGGGTCTGGGTTGGGATCTGTGGGGCAGGGATGGGATCCGTGGGGCTGGGATGGGATTTGTGGGTTAGGATCTATGGGGCTAGGATGCAATCTGTGGGGTTGGGATGGATTCATGGGGCTGGAATGGGATCTATGGGATTGGGATGAAGATCTCTGGGGCTGGACTGGGACCCATGGGGCAGGGATGGGATCTGTGGGGCTGGGATGAATCCATTGGGTTGGGATGGGATTTATGGGCCTGGGCTTGGGATCTGTGGGGCTGGGAGGGGATTTGTGGGACAGGGATAGATCCATGGGTCTGGGATGGGATCTATAGGGGACAGCTGGGACGGAACCATGGGGCTGGGTTGGGATCCGTGGGGCTAGGATGGAATCTATGGGGCTGGTATGGGATCTGTGGGGCTGGTATGGGATTTATGGAGCTGGGATGGGATCTGTGGGAATGGGATGAGATCTGTGGGGCTGGGATGGAATCCGTGGGGCTGAAATCGGATGTGTGGGGTTAGGATCTATGGGGCTAGGATGCAATCTGTGGGGTTGGGATGAGTTCTATGGGGGTGGAATGGGATCCGTGGGGCTGGGATGGGAATTCTGGGGCTGGGATAGATTTGTGGGCCTGAGATGGATCTGTGGGGCTGGGATGAAGATCTGTGTGGCTGGGAAGGGACCTGTGGGCCTGGGATGGGATCTGTGGGTCTGGGATGGATCCATGGGGTTTGGATGGGGATGTGTGGGGCTGGCATGAGATCTGTGGGGCTGGGAAGGGAAAACTTGCGGTTAGGATCTGTGGGGCTAGGATCTGATCTGTGGGGTTAGGATGGATTCATGGGGTTGGAGTGGGATTTATGGGGCTGGGATGGGAACTGTGGGGCTGGCATGGGGTCGGTGGGGTGTGATCTGTGGGGCAAGGATGGGATCTATGTGGCAGGGATGAGATCTATGGGGCTGGACTGGGATCCGTGGGGCTGGGATGGGATCTGTGGGGCTGGAATGGGATTTATGGGGTTCAGATCTGTGGGGCTGGGATGGATCCAGGCCGCTGGAATGGGATTTATGGGGCTGGGATGGGATTTGTGGGGCTGGGAAGGGAACTGTGGGGTGGGAGGGGAACTGTGGGCTTGGCATCTGTGGGGCAGGGATGGGATCTGTGGGGCTAGGATGGAATCTATGGGGCTGGTATGGGATTTATGGAGCTGGGATCAGATCTGTGGGAATGGGATGAGATCTGTGGGGCTGGGATGGAATCCGTGGGGCTGAAATCGGATGTGTGGGTCTGGTGTAGCGTCCGTGGGGCTGGGATAGATCTGTGGGGTTGAGTTGGGTTCTGTGGGGCTTTGGATGGGAATTGTGGGTCTGGAGTGGGATCCGTGTGGGTCTGGGTTGGGATCTGTGGGGCAGGGATGGGATCCGTGGGGCTGGGATGGGATTTGTGGGTTAGGATCTATGGGGCTAGGATGCAATCTGTGGGGTTGGGATGGATTCATGGGGCTGGAATGGGATCTATGGGATTGGGATGAAGATCTCTGGGGCTGGACTGGGACCCATGGGGCAGGGATGGGATCTGTGGGGCTGGGATGAATCCATTGGGTTGGGATGGGATTTATGGGCCTGGGCTTGGGATCTGTGGGGCTGGGAGGGGATTTGTGGGACTGAGATCGATCCATGGGTCTGGGATGGGATCTATAGGGGACAGCTGGGACGGAACCATGGGGCTGGGTTGGGATCTGTGGGGCTGGGATGGGGATCTATGGGGCTGGCATGGGATATGTGGGTCTGGGATGGTTCCATGTGGCTGGGATGAGATCTGTGGGCTTGGAATCTGTGGGGCTGGGATGGGATCGGTTGGGCTGGACTGGGATCTGTGGGGCTGGGATGGGATCTGTGGGGCTGGGCTGGGATCTGTGGGGCTGGGATGGGATCTGTGGGGCTGGGCTGGGATCTGTGGGGCTAGGATAGATCCATGGATCTTGGATTTGATCTGTGGGGACAGCTGGGATGGATCCATGGGGGTGGGTTGGGGTCTGTGGGGCTGGGATGGAATCTGTGGGGCTGGGCTTGGGATCCATGGGGTTGGGATTAGGATCCATGAGACTGGGATGGGATCTTTGGGGTTAGGATCTGTGGGGCTAGGATCCGATGTGTGGGGTTGGGATGGATTCATGGGGTTGGATGGGGATTTATGGGGCTGGGATGGGATCTGTGGGGCTGGCATGGGGTCGGTGGGATGGGATCTGTGGGGCAAGGATGGGATCTATGTGGCAGGGATGAGACGTATGGGGCTGGAATGGGAACTGTGGGGCTGGGATGGGATCTGTGGGGCTGGAATGGGAACTGTGGGGCTGGGATGGGATCTGTGGGTCTGGGATGGGGTCTGTGGGCTTGGGATCTGTGGGGCTGGGTCCTTTGGGACTGGGGTGGGATTTATGGAGCTGGGATGGGATCTGTGGGAATGGGATGAGATCTGTGGGGCTGGGATGGGATCCTTGGGGCAGCGATGGGATCTGTGGGTCTGGTGTGGTGTCCGTGGGGCTGGGATAGATCTGTGGGGTTGAGTTGGGTTCTGTGGGGTTTGGATGGGAATTGTGGGTCTGGAGTGGGATCCGTGTGGGTCTGGAGTGGGATCTGTGGGGCAGGGATGGGATCCGTGGGGCTGGGATGGGATTTGTTGGACTGGGATAGATCCATGGGTCTGGGATGGGATCTATAGGGGACAGCTGGGACGGAACCATGGGGCTGGGTTGGGATCCGTGGGGCTAGGATGGAATCTGTGGGGCTGGGATGGGATCTGTGGGGCTAGGATGGAATCTATGGGGCTGGTATGGGATTTATGGAGCTGGGATGGGATCTGTGGGAATGGGATGAGATCTGTGGGGCTGGGAAGGAATCCGTGGAGCTGAAATGGGATGTGTGGGTCTGGTGTGGCGTCCGTAGAGCTGGGTTTGGATCTGTGGGGCTGGGATGGAATCCGTAGGGCAGGGATGGGATCGATGGGGCTGGGATGGATCCATGGGGTTTGGATGGGGATGTGTGGGGCTGGGATGAGATCTGTGGGGCTGGGATGGGATCTGTGGGGTTAGGATGGATCCATTGGGTTTGGATGGGGATGTGTGGGGCTGGGATGAGATCTGTGGGGCTGGGAAGGGAAAACTTGCGGTTAGGATCTGTGGGGCTAGGATCTGATCTGTGGGGTTGGGATGGATTCATGGGGTTGGAGTGGGATTTATGGGGCTGGGATGGGATCTGTGGGGCTGGCATGGGGCCGGTGGGGTGGGATCTGTGGGGCAAGGATGGGATCTATGTGGCAGGGATGAGATCTATGGGGCTGGACTGGAATCCGTGGGGCTGGGATGGGATCTGTGGGGTTCAGATCTGTGGCGCTGGAATGGGATTTATGGGGCTGGGATGGGATCTGTGGGGCAGGGATGGGATTTGTTGGACTGGGATAGATCCATGGGTCTGGGATGGGATCTATAGGGGACAGCTGGGACGGAACCATGGGGCTGGGTTGGGATCCGTGGGGCTAGGATGGAATCTATGGGGCTGGGTTGGGATCCGTGGGGCTAGGATGGGATCCGAGGGAATGGGATGAGATCTGTGGGGCTGGGATGGAATCCTTGGGGCAGCGATGGGATCCGTGGGTCTTGGTGTGGGGTCTGTGGGGCTGGGTTTGGATCCGCGAGGCTGGGATAGATCCGTGGGGCTGGGATGGAATCCGTGGGGCTGGGATGGGATCCGTGGGGCTGGGATTGGATTTGTGGGTTAGAATCTATGGGGCTAGGATGCAATCTGTGGGGTTGGGATGGATTCATGGGGCTGGAATGGGATCTATGGGATTGGGATGAAGATCTCTGGGGCTGGACTGGGACCCATGGGGCAGGGATGGGATCTGTGGGGCTGGGATGAATCCATTGGGTTGGGATGGGATTTATGGGCCTGGGCTTGGGATCTGTGGGGCTGGGAGGGGATTTGTGGGACTGGGATCGATCCATGGGTCTGGGATGGGATCTATAGGGGACAGCTGGGACGGAACCATGGGGCTGGGTTGGGATCTGTGGGGCTGGGATGGGGATCTATGGGGCTGGCATGGGATATGTGGGTCTGGGATGGTTCCATGTGGCTGGGATGAGATCTGTTGGGTTGGGATCTGTGGGGCTGGGATGGGATCTGTTGGGTTGGAATCTGTGGGGCTGGGATGGGATCTGTTGGGCTAGACTGGGATTTGTGGGGCTGGGATGGGATCTGTGGGGCTGGGCTGGGATCTGTGGGGCTGGGATGGGAACTCTGGGGCTGGGATAGACTGGTGGGCCTGAGATGGATCTATGGGGCTGGGATGAAGATCTGTGTGGCTGGGAAGGGACCTGTGGGCCTGGGATGGGATCTGTGGGTCTGGGATGGATCCATGGGGTTTGGATGGGGATGTGTGGGGCTGGGATGAGATCTGTGGGGCTGGGAAGGGAAAACTTGGGGTTAGGATCTGTGGGGCTAGGATCTGATCTGTAGGGCTGGCATGGGATCTGTGGGGCTGGGATCTGTGGGGCAAGGATGGGATCAATGCGGCAGGGATGAGATCTCTGGGGCTGGAATGGGAACTGTGGGGCTGGTCTTTGGATCTGTGGGGCAGGGGTGGGGTCTGTGGGTTTGGGATCTGTGGGGCTGGGTCCTGTGGGACGGGGGTGGGATTTATGGGGCTGGGATGAGATCTGTGGGAATGGGATGAGATCTGTGGGGCTGGGATGGGATCCTTGGGGCAGCGATGGGATCTGTGGGTCTGGTGTGGTGTCCGTGGGGCTGGGATAGATCTGTGGGGTTGAGTTGGGTTCTGTGGGGCTTTGGATGGGAATTGTGGGTCTGGAGTGGGATCCGTGTGGGTCTGGGTTGGGATCTGTGGGGCAGGGATGGGATCCGTGGGGCTGGGATGGGATTTGTGGGTTAGGATCTATGGGGCTAGGATGCAATCTGTGGGGTTGGGATGGATTCATGGGGCTGGAATGGGATCTATGGGATTGGGATGAAGATCTCTGGGGCTGGACTGGGACCCATGGGGCAGGGATGGGATCTGTGGGGCTGGGATGAATCCATTGGGTTGGGATGGGATTTATGGGCCTGGGCTTGGGATCTGTGGGGCTGGGAGGGGATTTGTGGGACAGGGATAGATCCATGGGTCTGGGATGGGATCTATAGGGGACAGCTGGGACGGAACCATGGGGCTGGGTTGGGATCCGTGGGGCTAGGATGGAATCTATGGGGCTGGTATGGGATCTGTGGGGCTGGTATGGGATTTATGGAGCTGGGATGGGATCTGTGGGAATGGGATGAGATCTGTGGGGCTGGGATGGAATCCGTGGGGCTGAAATCGGATGTGTGGGGTTAGGATCTATGGGGCTAGGATGCAATCTGTGGGGTTGGGATGAGTTCTATGGGGTTGGAATGGGATCCGTGGGGCTGGGATGGGAATTCTGGGGCTGGGATAGATTTGTGGGCCTGAGATGGATCTGTGGGGCTGGGATGAAGATCTGTGTGGCTGGGAAGGGACCTGTGGGCCTGGGATGGGATCTGTGGGTCTGGGATGGATCCATGGGGTTTGGATGGGGATGTGTGGGGCTGGCATGAGATCTGTGGGGCTGGGAAGGGAAAACTTGCGGTTAGGATCTGTGGGGCTAGGATCTGATCTGTGGGGTTAGGATGGATTCATGGAGTTGGAGTGGGATTTATGGGGCTGGGATGGGAACTGTGGGGCTGGCATGGGGTCGGTGGGGTGTGATCTGTGGGGCAAGGATGGGATCTATGTGGCAGGGATGAGATCTATGGGGCTGGACTGGGATCCGTGGGGCTGGGATGGGATCTGTGGGGCTGGAATGGGATTTATGGGGTTCAGATCTGTGGGGCTGGGATGGATCCAGGCCGCTGGAATGGGATTTATGGGGCTGGGATGGGATTTGTGGGGCTGGGAAGGGAACTGTGGGGTGGGAGGGGAACTGTGGGCTTGGCATCTGTGGGGCAGGGATGGGATCTGTGGGGCTAGGATGGAATCTATGGGGCTGGTATGGGATTTATGGAGCTGGGATCAGATCTGTGGGAATGGGATGAGATCTGTGGGGCTGGGATGGAATCCGTGGGGCTGAAATCGGATGTGTGGGTCTGGTGTAGCGTCCGTGGGGCTGGGATAGATCTGTGGGGTTGAGTTGGGTTCTGTGGGGCTTTGGATGGGAATTGTGGGTCTGGAGTGGGATCCGTGTGGGTCTGGGTTGGGATCTGTGGGGCAGGGATGGGATCCGTGGGGCTGGGATGGGATTTGTGGGTTAGGATCTATGGGGCTAGGATGCAATCTGTGGGGTTGGGATGGATTCATGGGGCTGGAATGGGATCTATGGGATTGGGATGAAGATCTCTGGGGCTGGACTGGGACCCATGGGGCAGGGATGGGATCTGTGGGGCTGGGATGAATCCATTGGGTTGGGATGGGATTTATGGGCCTGGGCTTGGGATCTGTGGGGCTGGGAGGGGATTTGTGGGACTGAGATCGATCCATGGGTCTGGGATGGGATCTATAGGGGACAGCTGGGACGGAACCATGGGGCTGGGTTGGGATCTGTGGGGCTGGGATGGGGATCTATGGGGCTGGCATGGGATATGTGGGTCTGGGATGGTTCCATGTGGCTGGGATGAGATCTGTGGGCTTGGAATCTGTGGGGCTGGGATGGGATCGGTTGGGCTGGACTGGGATCTGTGGGGCTGGGATGGGATCTGTGGGGCTGGGCTGGGATCTGTGGGGCTGGGATGGGATCTGTGGGGCTGGGCTGGGATCTGTGGGGCTAGGATAGATCCATGGATCTTGGATTTGATCTGTGGGGACAGCTGGGATGGATCCATGGGGGTGGGTTGGGGTCTGTGGGGCTGGGATGGAATCTGTGGGGCTGGGCTTGGGATCCATGGGGTTGGGATTAGGATCCATGAGACTGGGATGGGATCTTTGGGGTTAGGATCTGTGGGGCTAGGATCCGATGTGTGGGGTTGGGATGGATTCATGGGGTTGGATGGGGATTTATGGGGCTGGGATGGGATCTGTGGGGCTGGCATGGGGTCGGTGGGATGGGATCTGTGGGGCAAGGATGGGATCTATGTGGCAGGGATGAGACGTATGGGGCTGGAATGGGAACTGTGGGGCTGGGATGGGATCTGTGGGGCTGGAATGGGAACTGTGGGGCTGGGATGGGATCTGTGGGTCTGGGATGGGGTCTGTGGGCTTGGGATCTGTGGGGCTGGGTCCTTTGGGACTGGGGTGGGATTTATGGAGCTGGGATGGGATCTGTGGGAATGGGATGAGATCTGTGGGGCTGGGATGGGATCCTTGGGGCAGCGATGGGATCTGTGGGTCTGGTGTGGTGTCCGTGGGGCTGGGATAGATCTGTGGGGTTGAGTTGGGTTCTGTGGGGTTTGGATGGGAATTGTGGGTCTGGAGTGGGATCCGTGTGGGTCTGGAGTGGGATCTGTGGGGCAGGGATGGGATCCGTGGGGCTGGGATGGGATTTGTTGGACTGGGATAGATCCATGGGTCTGGGATGGGATCTATAGGGGACAGCTGGGACGGAACCATGGGGCTGGGTTGGGATCCGTGGGGCTAGGATGGAATCTGTGGGGCTGGGATGGGATCTGTGGGGCTAGGATGGAATCTATGGGGCTGGTATGGGATTTATGGAGCTGGGATGGGATCTGTGGGAATGGGATGAGATCTGTGGGGCTGGGAAGGAATCCGTGGAGCTGAAATGGGATGTGTGGGTCTGGTGTGGCGTCCGTAGAGCTGGGTTTGGATCTGTGGGGCTGGGATGGAATCCGTAGGGCAGGGATGGGATCGATGGGGCTGGGATGGATCCATGGGGTTTGGATGGGGATGTGTGGGGCTGGGATGAGATCTGTGGGGCTGGGATGGGATCTGTGGGGTTAGGATGGATCCATTGGGTTTGGATGGGGATGTGTGGGGCTGGGATGAGATCTGTGGGGCTGGGAAGGGAAAACTTGCGGTTAGGATCTGTGGGGCTAGGATCTGATCTGTGGGGTTGGGATGGATTCATGGGGTTGGAGTGGGATTTATGGGGCTGGGATGGGATCTGTGGGGCTGGCATGGGGCCGGTGGGGTGGGATCTGTGGGGCAAGGATGGGATCTATGTGGCAGGGATGAGATCTATGGGGCTGGACTGGAATCCGTGGGGCTGGGATGGGATCTGTGGGGTTCAGATCTGTGGCGCTGGAATGGGATTTATGGGGCTGGGATGGGATCTGTGGGGCAGGGATGGGATTTGTTGGACTGGGATAGATCCATGGGTCTGGGATGGGATCTATAGGGGACAGCTGGGACGGAACCATGGGGCTGGGTTGGGATCCGTGGGGCTAGGATGGAATCTATGGGGCTGGGTTGGGATCCGTGGGGCTAGGATGGGATCCGAGGGAATGGGATGAGATCTGTGGGGCTGGGATGGAATCCTTGGGGCAGCGATGGGATCCGTGGGTCTTGGTGTGGGGTCTGTGGGGCTGGGTTTGGATCCGCGAGGCTGGGATAGATCCGTGGGGCTGGGATGGAATCCGTGGGGCTGGGATGGGATCCGTGGGGCTGGGATTGGATTTGTGGGTTAGAATCTATGGGGCTAGGATGCAATCTGTGGGGTTGGGATGGATTCATGGGGCTGGAATGGGATCTATGGGATTGGGATGAAGATCTCTGGGGCTGGACTGGGACCCATGGGGCAGGGATGGGATCTGTGGGGCTGGGATGAATCCATTGGGTTGGGATGGGATTTATGGGCCTGGGCTTGGGATCTGTGGGGCTGGGAGGGGATTTGTGGGACTGGGATCGATCCATGGGTCTGGGATGGGATCTATAGGGGACAGCTGGGACGGAACCATGGGGCTGGGTTGGGATCTGTGGGGCTGGGATGGGGATCTATGGGGCTGGCATGGGATATGTGGGTCTGGGATGGTTCCATGTGGCTGGGATGAGATCTGTTGGGTTGGGATCTGTGGGGCTGGGATGGGATCTGTTGGGTTGGAATCTGTGGGGCTGGGATGGGATCTGTTGGGCTAGACTGGGATTTGTGGGGCTGGGATGGGATCTGTGGGGCTGGGCTGGGATCTGTGGGGCTAGGATAGATCCATGGATCTTGGATTTGATCTGTGGGGACAGCTGGGATGGATCCATGGGGGTGGGTTGGGGTCTGTGGGGCTGGGATGGAATCTGTGGGGCTGGGCTTGGGATCCATAGGGTTGGGATTAGGATCCATGAGACTGGGATGGGATCTTTGGGGTTAGGATCTGTGGGGCTAGGATCCGATGTGTGGGGTTGGGATGGATTCATGGGGTTGGATGGGGATTTATGGGGCTGGGATGGGATCTGTGGGGCTGGCATGGGGTCTGTGGGCTTGGGATCTGTGGGGCTGGCATGGGGTCGGTGGGGTGGGATCTGTGGGGCAAGGATGGGATCTATGTGGCAGGGATGAGATGTATGGGGCTGGAATGGGAACTGTGGGGCTGGGATGGGATCTGTGGGGCTGGAATGGGAACTGTGGGTCTGGTGTGGTGTCCGTGGGGCTGGGATAGATCTGTGGGGTTGAGTTGGGTTCTGTGGGGCTTTGGATGGGAATTGTGGGTCTGGAGTGGGATCCGTGTGGGTCTGGGTTGGGATCTGTGGGGCAGGGATGGGATCCGTGGGGCTGGACTGGGATTTATGGGGCTGGGATGGGATCTGTGGGGCAGGGATGGGATCCGTGGGGCTGGGAGGGGATTTGTTGGACTGGGATAGATCCATGGGTCTGGGATGGGATCTATAGGGGACAGCTGGGATGGAACCATGGGGCTGGGTTGGGATCCGTGGGGCTGGGATGGGGATCTATGGGGCTGGCATGGGATATGTGGGGCTGGGATGGGATCCTTGGGGCAGCGATGGGATCCGTGGGTCTTGGTGTGGAGTCCGTGGAGCTGGGTTTGGATCTGTGGGGCTGGGATAGATCCGTGGGGCTGGGATGGAATCCGTGGGGCAGGGATGGGATCGATGGGGCTGGGATGGATCCATGGGATTTGGATGGGGATGTGTGGGGCTGGGATGAGATCTGTGGGGCTGGGATGGTATCCGTGGGGCTGGAATGGGATGTGTGGGGTTAGGATCTATGGGGCTAGGATACAATCTGTGGGGTTGGGATGGATCTATGGGGTTGGAATGGGATCTGTGGGGCTGGGATGGGATCTGTGGGGCTGGAATGGGATGTGTGGGGTTAGGATCTATGGGGCTAAGATCCAATCTGTGGGGTTGGGATGGCTCTATGGGGTTTGGATGGGATCTGTGGGGCTGGGATGGGATCCATGGGGCTAGGATGGAATCCATGGGTTTGGGATGCGATATGTGGGGCTGGGATGGGAACTCTGGGGCTGGGATAGACTGGTGGGCCTGAGATGGATCTATGGGGCTGGGATGAAGATCTGTGTGGCTGGGAAGGGACCTGTGGGCCTGGGATGGGATCTGTGGGTCTGGGATGGATCCATGGGGTTTGGATGGGGATGTGTGGGGCTGGGATGAGATCTGTGGGGCTGAGAAGGGAAAGCTTGGGGTTAGTATCTGTGAGGCTAGGATCTGATCTGTGGGGCTGGCATGGGGTCTGTGGGGCTGGGATCTGTGGGGCAAGGATGGGATCAATGCGGCAGGGATGAGATCTCTGGGGCTGGAATGGGAACTGTGGGGCTGGTCTTTGGATCTGTGGGGCAGGGGTGGGGTCTGTGGGCTTGGGATCTGTGGGGCTGGGTCCTGTGGGACTGGGGTGGGATTTATGGAGCTGGGATGAGATCTGTGGGAATGGGATGAGATCTGTGGGGCTGGGATGGGATCCTTGGGGCAGCGATGGGATCTGTGGGTCTGGTGTGGGGTCCGTGGGGCTGGGATAGATCTGTGGGGTTGAGTTGGGTTCTGTGGGGCTTTGGATGGGAATTGTGGGTCTGGAGTGGGATCCGTGTGGGTCTGGGTTGGGATCTGTGGGGCAGGGATGGGATCCGTGGGGCTGGACTGGGATTTATGGGGCTGGGATGGGATCTGTGGGGCATGGATGGGATTTGTTGGACTGGGATAGATCCATGGGTCTGGGATGGGATCTATAGGGGACAGCTGGGACGGAACCATGGGGCTGGGTTGGGATCCGTGGGGCTAGGATGGAATCTGTGGGGCTGGGATGGGATCTGTGGGGCTAGGATGGAATCTATGGGGCTGGTATGGGATTTATGGAGCTGGGATGGGATCTGTGGGAATGGGATGAGATCTGTGGGGCTGGGATGGAATCCGTGGAGCTGAAATGGGATGTGTGGGTCTGGTGTGGCGTCCGTAGAGCTGGGTTTGGATCTGTGGGGCTGGGATGGAATCCGTAGGGCAGGGATGGGATCGATGGGGCTGGGATGGATCCATGGGGTTTGGATGGGGATGTGTGGGGCTGGGATGAGATCTGTGGGGCTGGGATGGAATCCGTGGGGCTGGAATGGGATGTGTGGGGGGATGTGTGGGGCTGGGATGAGATCTGTGGGGCTGGGAAGGGAAAACTTGCGGTTAGGATCTGTGGGGCTAGGATCTGATCTGTGGGGTTGGGATGGATTCATGGGGTTGGAGTGGGATTTATGGGGCTGGGATGGGATCTGTGGGGCTGGCATGGGGTCGGTGGGGTGGGATCTGTGGGGCAAGGATGGGATCTATGTGGCAGGGATGAGATCTATGGGGCTGGACTGGGATCCGTGGGGCTGGGATGGGATCTGTGGGGTTCAGATCTGTGGTGCTGGAATGGGATTTATGGGGCTGGGATGGGATCTGTGGGGCAGGGATGGGATTTGTTGGACTGGGATAGATCCATGGGTCTGGGATGGGATCTATAGGGGACAGCTGGGACGGAACCATGGGGCTGGGTTGGGATCCGTGGGGCTAGGATGGAATCTATGGGGCTGGGATGGATCCATGGGGTTTGGATGGCCATGTGTGGGGCTGG
Source organism: Cinclus cinclus (assembly GCF_963662255.1). Taxonomy (NCBI): domain Eukaryota; kingdom Metazoa; phylum Chordata; class Aves; order Passeriformes; family Cinclidae; genus Cinclus; species Cinclus cinclus. The sequence continues at coordinate 641,653 of NC_085080.1, forward strand.
GATGAGATCTGTGGGGCTGGGATGGAATCCGTGGGGCTGGAATGGGATGTGTGGGGTTAGGATCTATGGGGCTAGGATACAATCTGTGGGGTTGGGATGGATCTATGGGGTTGGAGTGGGATTTGTGGGGCTGGAATGGGGCTCTGTGGGGCTGGGACACAATTCCATGGGTCTCTGTGGGTACAATCCCCCCAGGTCTCCACTCAGTGTTGCGAGTTTCCGGCTGTGACCTCCTTTCCGACGGGAGCGTCCGTGGATCCTACCAGCACGGCTACGATGGGCAGGATTTCATCTCCTTTGACCTGGGATCCGGGAGATTCCTGGCGGCCGACAGCGCTGCTGAGATCACCAGGAGACGCTGGGAACACGAGAACGTGGCTGAGAGCTGGACAAATTACCTGGAGCACGAATGCCCAGAATGGCTCCGGAAATACATCAGATATGGGCAGAAGGAGCTGGACCGCAAAGGTGGGAGCAGAATTCCTGTGGGAATGTGGGATTTGGGAATGGAGGACTTGGGAACATGGTAATTCCTGTGGGAATTCCATGGGCAGATCTCACCCCATCCCATTTCAGTGGGAATTCCATGGGCACATCTCACCCCATCCCATTTCAGTGGGAATTCCATGGGCACATCTCACCCCATCCCATTTCAGTGGGAATTCCATGGGCAGATCTCACCCCATCCCATTCCAGTGGGAATTTCATGGCCCGATCTCACCCCCATCCCATTCCTTGGGGAATTCCGTGGACAGATCTCACCCCTATCCCATTCCTTGGGGAATTCCGTGGGCAGATCTCACCCCCATCCCATTCCCATGGAATTCCATGCATGTCTCTCACTTTCATCCCATTCCAGAGCTCCCAAATGTCCATGTGTCCAGAAAAGAGGAACATGGGACGCTGATCTTGTCCTGCCACGCATACGGATTCTACCCCAACGCAATCGCAGTCACCTGGATGAAGGGGGATGAAATCTGGGATCAGGAGACGGAGTGGGGTGGGGTCGTTCCCAACAGCGATGGCACCTTCCACACCTGGGCCAGGATCAAGGTGCTGCCAGAGGAGCAGGAGCAGTACCGGTGCCGGGTGGAGCATCCCGCAATGTCTGAGCCTGGGATCTTTGCTTGGGGTGAGGCTGAGAATGTGGAATGTGGGAATTGGGAATTTAGAATTCCCAAATGGGGATTCCCGTCCCTCTCCTCACAATCCCGTGTTTCCCAGAGCCGACATCTGTCTGGAATCTCACCGTGGTGATCGCTGTGTCCATCTTCGCTCTCATCCTCCTCGTTGCCCTCATCGGATTCATCGTCTGGAAGCGCCGATCCGGTAACACACGGGATGGGGGTCGGGAAGGGACACAGATCCACCTGACACCGTTCTGGGAATCCTGTGCCACCCACACTGATCCCACTGTTTTTCCACAGGGAGGAGAGACAGGGATAGATACAACATAGCAGTCAGTGAGTACCAGTGAGAGATCCAGCTCTGGATCCCCTCCGTGTGGATCCCAGGATTGATCCTGGGGTTAATCCCGCTGTGTGATCTGTGCTGGAATCTCATGGATCTTCTCTTTCTGCAGGGAATGACGGGGAATAAAAGGCTTGATGGCAGGTATGGAGCGGGATCCGAGTGGGATTGCAGAGGGGTACTGGGGCAGGATGGACAGATGGGAATCAGGGAGGGATTTCAGATGAGAGCAGGGGTCCAGACCAGGATCAGATGGAATTGTGGAGTGGGATTGGGGCTGGATTCTGGAGTAGGATCAGGTTGGATGGTGGATGGATGGATGATGGATGGATGGATGGATGGATGGATGGATGGATGGATGGATGAAGGATGGATGATGGATGATGGATGGATGATGGATGGATGATGGATGATGGATGGATGATGGATGTTGGATGGATGGATGATGGATGGATGGATGGGGATGGATGGATGGATGATGGATGTTGGATGGATGGATGATGGATGGATGGATGATGGATGATGGATGGATGGATGATGGATGGATGATGGATGGATGGATGGATGATGGATGGATGGATGGATGGATGGATGTTGGATGGATGTTGGATGGATGTTGGATGGGTGGATGAAGGATGAATGAATGATGGATGATGGATGGATGAACCAGGCAGGATTAGGTACCAGATGGGTGGAGTGGTATCTTGGAGAGATTCCACAGCGGGATCAGTTGGGATGGATGGACCGCAATTCTGGCAGGATTGGGGTGGGATCTGGTGGGATTCCAGAGCAGCTCCTGCTCTCCATGGGCTCCAGCCAGGTCCTTCCTGTGGGATGGGATCAGGGACAGGGTGACACCGTGACCCTCTCTCATCCCAACAGCAATCACTGCCTGAGAGATCCACAGAGCTGGATCCGGCCCCTTCCCTCTTCCCGGGAAACCAAGAGCTCGCCACCGAACTCATCCCCATGCTCCCACGCACCCGCAGCTCTTGCCAAGGAATCAATTTCCCATTACCCAGTGTTTTGAGGGCAGGAAGCCCAAATATTCCAATGCTTTAGTTCTGGTGCAAAATTATCCTGCTTGAGGCAATAAATCCTGCTTGGGGCAATAAATCCTGCTTGGGGCAATAAATCCTGATGGGGCAATAAATCCTGCTTGGGGCAATAAATCCTGATGGGGCAATAAATCCGGGTTCCCTCCTCAAGTGTCCAGCAGTTCCTCTCTGGGAGCCTGGAATGGGGACATTTGGGACAGGGATGGGGACACTGGGAGCAGGGTTGGGGACACTTGGAGCAGGAACGGGAACACCAGGAGCGGGTTGGAGACACCAAAATCAGGCTGGGGACACCAAGACTTGGATGGGGGCACCAGGAGCAGATTGGGGACACCAGGAGCACAATGTGGACACCAGGAGCAGTATGGTGACATTAGGACTGGGATGGGGACACCAGGACTGGAATTGAGATTGCTAGCCACCCTCGGCTCCATTTCCCACTCTGTGTCCCACGTCCAAGGTGTCCCCAGGAGGGTTTGGTTACATCGGGCTCCTGGGGGGGCTGTGGGATGGGGGGAGGGGTCAGGACATGCCTTGTTGTCCCCAGCAGTCCTTGAGCGTCCCAAAACTGGGGCTCGGGATCTCAGAGGGGTTCCCTGGCCATGGCACAAACACAAGATGGCTGTGAGAGGAGAGTGGCCATGAGTGACACAACCCTGAGATGACCATGACCATGGGATGACCATGACTCTGACCATGACCATGGGATGGCCATGAGGATGACTCAGCTATGACCCTGACATGACCATCATGTGACTGTGGCCATGAGTTGGCCACGAGGCGATCATGAGATGAGCCTGACCATTTGATGACCATTGCTGTGACCATGCTCATGAGATGATCATGACCATGAGAGGACTGTGACCACCAGATGACCATGACACAACCATGAGCATGAGATTGTGACCATGAGAAGAAGTTGACCACGAGCATGAGATGACTGTGATCAGGAGATGACCATGAACATGAGATGGTGATGCTCAGGAAATGACCATGACATGACTGTGGCCCTGACCTGACCACGAGATGACCATGACTATTTCATGACTCTGAGCATTTCATGACCATGACAGAGCCGTGTGGTGATCAAGGTCATATGGTGACCATGAGGTGACCATGAGTTAACCATGGCCATGGGCTCATAAAGACTATGACAAGAACAAGGGATCAGCATGGCCATGATACAATAATGACCATGAGATGACCATAACAATGGGAACACCAGGAGTTTGAGGTGACTGTGACCAAGAGATGACGGTGACCATAACAGAACCATGGCCGTGAGACTATAGTGACCAGGAGGTGATTCTGAGATGACCATGTGATGGCCACGACCCTGAGGTAACCACAACATGACCATTAGAGGATCAAGACCGTGACATGATAGTGACCATGAGATGACCATGACTATACAATGACCCTGACACAACTATGACCTTAAGATAACCGTGACCATATGATGACCATGAGCAGGGTATGAGCTTGACTGAACTATGATCGTGACCATGAGATCTTGGTGATCAGGAAATGACCATGACCATGAAATGGCCATGAGATGACTGTGAGTATGAGATGGCCAGGACCATGGGATGACCGTTACAATGATATAACCATGGATATAACCATAACTGTGTGTGAGACCATGAGGTGAACATGAGCATGAGATGATTGTGACCAAGAGATGACCATGAGACAACCACAACACACCATGGCCATGTGTGATCATGATCATGAGGTGACTGTGAGATGACCATTACAGCGAGATAATAGTGAGAATGAGATGAGCAAAACAGAGCCATGACCTTGACATGAACATGGCTGTGATACGATGGCACTCAGCAAATGACTGTGACCATGAGATGACCATGACCATGACACACCACAGCCATGAAATGACCACGAGATGAAGATGAGATGCCCATGACCATGATGTGTTCGTGATCCTGAAATGACCATGAGCTTGAGATGACCCTGAGTGTGGCCATGCCAAGGCCATGACCATGAGATGACCATTACAATGAGGTGACCATGAATGTGAGATTACTGTGAGCATGTGATGACTGTGACCAAGAGATGACCATAAGATGACCATGCTCATGAGATCATTGTGACCATGAGATGGCCATGAGGTGACCATGATGTGCTTGTGACCATGAGATGACCATAACAATGAGATGACTGAGAGGATGAGATGATGACTATTGGGAAATGACCCATCACCATGCTGTGGCCATGAGATGACTGTGATCATGAGATAACCATGACGATGACCCAACCACAGCCGAGAGATGACCATGATAAGATTGTGGCAAATGAGATGATCATGAAATGACCATGACCATGACACAACCATGACCATGGGATTATCATTACAAATGAGATGACCATAAGATGATCACAACACAACCCAGCCATGTGTGCTCATGATCGTGAGGTGACTGTGAGATGAGCATTACAGTGAGATATCCATGAGCATAAGATGATGGTCATCAGGAAACGACCATGACCCTGAGATGGCCATGAGATGAGATGATCATGACCATGACACAACACGATCATACGATGATGGGTACAGTGAGATAACCATGAATGGGACCATGACACAACTGTGACCCTGAGGTGAACATGAGCATGAGATGATTGTGACCAAGACATGGCCAAAGTGCAACTACGGCCATTGGTGATCTAGGCCATGAGAATGACCATGACTGTGGCCATCATACAACCACAACCATGAAATGACCAAGGTCATGACATGATTCTGACCATGAGTTGACCAAGAGACAACAATGACCATGACATGACCGCAGCTCTAAGATGACCATGATGTGATTGTGGGCATAAGATGACCATGAGGTGACCACAATATGACCATGGCTATGAAGTAATTGTGGCCACGGGATGACCATGACCACGAGATGATGGTGATAAGGAGATGACCATGACCATGAGATGGTGGTGATCAGGAGATGATTCTGACCATGACACAACCGTGGCTGTGAGATGACCTTGAGCTGACCATGAGTGACTGTGAGTGACCATGAGATTATCATGCGATAACCATGACCATAACATGATGATGACCATGACACAACCATGGTCATGAGATGGCCGTGAGCTGACTATATAATGACCATGAGTGACCATAGATGACCATGAAATAACCATGACCATAACATGATGATGACCATGACACAACCATGGTCTTGAGATGGCCGTGAGCTGACCATATAATGACCATGAGTGACCATGAGTGACCACAGATGACCATGAGTGACCATGAGTTATTGTGAGTGACCATATGATGACCATGAGTGACCATGAGCTGACCATGACTGACCGTTAGTGACCATGAGTGACCATGAGATGACCACGACCCGGCATGGAGCTCCCCTGACCCCTTCCCTCCCCTCACCTCGCGCTTCATCCATTACTGAAATTATTCATTTCCCATGGATTTTACGGAAATTTAAAAGTAGCCAATAGAACGCCGGGAGACCAATGACGTCATAGGTTGCTAGGCTGAACACACCTCTCCTTCCCGCCCGTGGAGCGGCAGCCAATGGGAACTGACGTTTTCGGTGACGCCACCGCGCTAATGCGGAAGTGGCCAGCGCGGGGGCTGCCGGGATCGGGGCGGCGGTCGCGGGTGGCGATCGATCCCGATCGGCTCCGATCGATCCCGATCGATCCCGATCGATCCCCGCCATGTTCTTCACCTGCGGCCCCAACGAGGCCATGGTGGTGTCGGGTGAGTTCGGGGGGCCCGAGGGCTCCTGGGGACCCCCTGAAGTCCCGGGAACCCCCAGAATTCCCGCCAGAAACTCCCGGGAATCCCCCAAAATCCACCCAAACCCCTCCAGGGAATCCCGCCAGAAAGTCCCGGGAATCCCCCAAAACCCTGCAGGGAATCCCCCCAAAAACTCCCGGGAATCCCCCAAAACCCTGCAGGGAATCCCCCCCAAAACTCCCGGGAATCCCCCAAAATCCACCCAAAATCCTCCAGGGAATTCCCCCAAAAACTCCTGTGAACCCCCCCCCTAAAACTACAGGGAATCCCTCCAAAAACTCCCGGGAATCCCCCCAAAATCCACCCAAACCCCTCCAGGGAATGTCCGGAATGCTCCCTAAACCTCCCCATAATCCCCCTCCCCAAAATCCCCAAAAACTTCTGAGAAACCACAAAAAAAATCAGTCCCCAAAATCCCCCCAAAATCCTTCAGGGAATCCCCCCAAAAAACTCTCGGGAACCCCCAAAATCTTTCCTAAACCTCTTGATAATCCCCCCTCCCCAAATCCCCAAAAACTCCTGGGAAGCCCCCAAAATTCCCCCCAAATCTCCTGGGAACCCCCACAAAAAAAAAAAAAAAAAAGAATCAAGGAAATCCCCAAAATCCCCCCAAAATCTTCCTGGGAATTCCCCCAAAATCTCCCGGGAATTCCCCCCAAAACTCCGGGGAACCCCCAAATTCCTCCTGGGGATTCCTGGGGATGTCCTCGGGGATTTGGGGTCCCCCAGGGGATTTTTGGGGTGGATTTTGGGGGGTTCAGGAGGGAATTTGGGGGGATTTGAGGGGGCATTTTTGGGGGTTTAGAAGGCAATTTTTTAGTGATTTTGGGGGGATTTTTAGGGGCTCAAGAGGGAATTTTGGGGGGTCAGGAGGAGATTTTGGGGGGATTTTTGGGGTTTATAGGGGGAATTTTGGGGAGGATATTTTGGGGGCTCAGGAGGGGATTTTGGGGGGATTTTTGGGGATTCAGGAGGGAATTTCAGAGGGATTTTTGGGGTTTAGGAGAGGATTTTGGGGGGATTTTTGGGGAGGATATTTTGGGGGTTCAGGAGGGGAATTTGGGGAGGATTTTGGGGGTTCAGGAGGGGATTTTGGGGGGATTTTTGGGGATTCAGGAGGGAATTTCAGAGGGATTTTTGGGGTTTAGGAGAGGATTTTGGGAGAATTTTTGGGGAGGATATTTTGGGGGTTCAGGAGGGGATTTTGGGGAGGATTTTGGAGGGTTCAGAAGGAGATTTTGGGGAGGATTTTTGGGGTTCAGGAGGGGATTTTTGGGGGGGATATTGGGGAGGATATTTTGGGGTTTCAGGAGGGGATTTTGGGGAGGATTTTGGGGGTTCAGGAGGGGATTTTGGGGGGATTTTTGGGGATTCAGGAGGGAATTTCAGAGGGATTTTTGGGGTTTAGGAGAGGATTTTGGGGGGATTATTGGGGAGGATATTTTGGGGGTTCAGGAGGGGAATTTGGGGAGGATTTTGGAGGGTTCAGAAGGAGATTTTGGGGAGTATTTTTGGGGGGTTCAGGAGGGGATTTTGGGGGGATTTTTGGGGGTTTAGGAGGGAATTTCAGAGGGATTTTTGGGGTTTAGGAGAGGATTTTGGGGGGATTATTGGGGAGGATATTTTGGGGGTTCAGGAGGGGAATTTGGGGAGGATTTTGGAGGGTTCAGAAGGAGATTTTGGGGAGGATTTTTGGGGGGTTCAGGAGGGGATTTTGGGGGGATCTTTGGGGGTTCAGGAGGGGATTTCAGGGGGATTTTTGGGGAGGATATTTTGGGGGTTCAGGAGGGGATTTTGGGGAGGATTTTTGGGGTTCAGGAGGGCATTTTGGAGGGGGATTTTTGGGGATTCAGGAGGGAATTTCAGAGGGATTTTTGGGGTTTAGGAGGGGATTTTTGGGGAGGATATTTTGGGGGTTCAGGAGGGCATTTTGGAGGGGGATTTTTGGGGATTCAGGAGGGAATTTCAGAGGGATTTTTGGGGTTTAGGAGGGGATTTTTGGGGAGGATATTTTGGGGGTTCAGGAGGGGATTTTGGGGGGATTTTTGGGGATTCAGGAGGGAATTTCAGAGGGATTTTTGGGGTTTAGGAGAGGATTTTGGGAGAATTTTTGGTGAGGATATTTTGGGGGTTCAGGAGGGGATTTTGGGGAGGATTTTGGAGGGTTCAGAAGGAGATTTTGGGGGGATTTTTGGGGTTCAGGAGGGGATTTTTGGGGGGGATATTGGGGAGGATATTTTGGGGTTTCAGGAGGGGATTTTGGGGAGGATTTTGGGGGTTCAGGAGGGGATTTTGGGGGGATTTTTGGGGATTCAGGAGGGAATTTCAGAGGGATTTTTGGGGTTTAGGAGAGGATTTTGGGGGGATTTTTGGGGAGGATATTTTGGGGGTTCAGGAGGGGAATTTGGGGAGGATTTTGGAGGGTTCAGAAGGAGATTTTGGGGAGGATTTTTGGGGGGTTCAGGAGGGGATTTTGGGGGGATTTTTGGGGGTTCAGGAGGGGATTTCAGGGGGATTTTTGGGGAGGATATTTTTGGGGTTCAGGAGGGGATTTTGGGGAGGATTTTTGGGGTTCAGGAGGGCATTTTGGAGGGGGATTTTTGGGGATTCAGGAGGGAATTTCAGAGGGATTTTTGGGGTTTAGGAGGGGATTTTGGGGGAGGATATTTTGAGGGTTCAGGAGGGGATTTTGGGGAGGATTTTTGGGGTTCAGGAGGGGAATTTGGGGGGATTTTTGTTGGTTTAGGAGGGGATTTTTGGGGGGTTCAGGAAGGGGATTTTGGAGGGGATTTTGGGGTCCCCCCGAGCTCTCTGTGCCCCCCCAGGTTTCTGCCGCAGCCCCCCGGTGATGGTGGCCGGGGGCCGGGTTTTGGTGATCCCGTGCCTGCAGCAGATCCAGCGGTGAGGAGGGGTCTGGGGGGTTTTTTTGGGGGGGTTCTGAGGGGTCCCCCGAGATTCGGGGTGACTCCCCGCCCCCCGGTCCCCCCAGGATCTCCCTGAACACGCTGACGCTGCCGGTGCGCAGTGAGAAGGTTTACACTCGGCATGGGGTGCCCATCTCCGTCACTGGAATCGCACAGGTACCCCCCAGAACACCCCAAAATCCCCCATCAGAACACCCCAAAATTCCCCTCCTGAATCCCTAAAAATCCTCCCCAAAATCCCCTCCTGGACCCCTTAAAATCCTCCCCAAAATCACCCCAAAATCCCCTCCTGGACCCCTAAAAATCCTCCCCAAAATTCCCTCCTGGACCCCTTAAAATCCTCCCCAAAATCACCCCAAAATTTCCCTCCTGAACCCCTTAAAATCCTCCCCAAAATCCCCTCCTGAATCCCTAAAAATCCTCCCCAAAATCCCCTCAGGGACCCCTTAAAATCCTCCCCAAAATCCCCTCCTGGACCCCTAAAAATCCTCCCCAAAATTCCCTCCTGGACCCCTTAAAATCCTCCCGAAAATCACCCCAAAATTCCCTCCTGGACCCCTAAAAATCCTCCCCAAAATTCCCTCCTGGACCCCTTAAAATCCTCCCGAAAATCACCCCAAAATTCCCTCCTGGACCCCTAAAAATCCTCCCCAAAATTCCCTCCTGGACCCCTTAAAATCCTCCCAAAAATCCCCTCCTGAATCCCTAAAAATCCTCCCCAAAATCACCCCAAAAATCCCCTCCTGAACCCCTAAAAAATCCCCCCTAAATCCCCTCAGGATCCCCAAACCCCCGTGGGACCCCCAAAACCCCACTTAGAAGCCCCAAAATCTCTTTGGAACCTCCCAAAAATGCTCCGGGACCCCCAAAATTCCCGCAGGACCCCCCAAAATCCCCCCAGGGCTCCCCTGCCTGAACGAACCAAGGTGGTGTTGCCCTTTTAAGGGAGGTTGTGGTGGGGACCACCTTATGGTGCTCTTAAAGTGGCGATGGTAGCGTCAAGCGCAAACAACGCGGGGGGGGGGGGGGAAGCGAGGAGCCCTTTTAAGGGGGTTGGGTGTGGTGGGGCCCACCGTGATCATTTAAAGGGGTAAAAACCCGCTTGAAAGGGCGTTTAGGGTGGGGAATGCCTTAAAAGGAACTCGAAGTTTTGGGAAATCCCAAACCCAAAATGTGATTGGGAGGGTGGGGGGGTTTGAATCCCCCTAAAAATGGGCTTGAAGTGGCGGGGACCCCAAAAAATTTTTATGGTGGGTAAAACTCTGGAAACTCAATTAAAAACCCTTTTAAAATAACCTTAAAAATCTGAAAACCCCATTAAAAACCTTTTAAATAAACCTTAAAAATCTGAAAATTCCATTAAAAGCACTTTTTAAAAAGTCCTTAAAAATCAGAAAATCCCATTAAAACCTTTTTCTAAAAAAACTAAAACTCCGAAAATTCCCTTAAAAATTTTTTTAAAGAAAACCTTAGAAGTCTAAAAATTCCATTAAAAACCCTTTAAAATAAACCCTTAAAAATCTGAAAATCCCCATTAAGAACCTTTTTAAAAAAACCTTAAAACTCTGAAAATTCCGTTAAAAATCCTTTAAAAAAACCTTTAAAACCCCTTAAAAATCCATAAAAACTCTTTTAAAAAGAGTTAAAAACCCATAAAAGCTCTTTAAAAACCCTTTAAGGTGCTTTAAAAAACCCTTATAAACCTGTAAAAAACCTTTTAAAAAAACCTTTAAAACTCTTCAAAAACTCTTAAGAAATCTTTTTAAAAGCACTTTAAAAAAATACTTAAAAACCCTTTAAAAGCCCATAAAAACTCTTTAAAAATATTCAAAAATCCTTTTAAAAAAACCTTTTCAAAAAACTTTAAAACTCTTAAAAAGCCATTTTTAAAAATCTTAAAAACTCTTTTAAAAACCGCTTTAAAATCCCCTTTAAAACCATTGAAAAACCTTAAAAACCCTTTAAAAAAAGTCTTGAAAAACGTTTTTGGTTTAAACCCTATAAAAACCCCAGAGGGGTTTGTGGTGTGGGGGGGAGGGTCCCTAAACCCCTCTTAAAGGGCCCAGGTCCAATTCTTAAAGGGGCTTGGGGTGGTGGGGACCCCTGATCCCCTTGAAAGTGTATTTTGGTTTTGGGGACCCCTTTAAGAGGGGTGAGACGCCCCCACCTCAACAAGCAACTGGTCTCTTAAAAGGGCAATGCCACTTAAAGGGGCCGTGCCAATTTTGGAGGGTTCTAGGGGTGGTGGGGACCCCCCCCAAGGCTTCTCCAAGTGCCCTTAAAAGGGCACTGCCCTGGTGGTCCCCACCTTATCAAGCGACCAGCCTCTTAAAAGGGCAATGTTACAGGCACCCACTTAAAGGGGCCGCACCCATTTTGGGAGGAGTCCCAGGGATGGCTGGGGGAGGTGCCCGGGTGATCTCAGCCCCTCCCCCCTCCACAGGTGAAGATCCAGGGGCAGAATAAGGAGATGCTGGCGGCCGCCTGCCAGATGTTCCTGGGCAAGTCGGAGAGCGAGATCGGCCAGATCGCCCTGGAGACGCTGGAGGGCCACCAGCGCGCCATCATGGCTCACATGACCGTGGAGGTGGGGCTGGGGGAGCCACGCCCACCTTGGGCAAGCCATGCCCCTCACAGGGTAGCCACACCCACCTGGGATCACACCAAACCTCCCCAACTTTGGATGGGATGTGGCCCCTTTAAGAAACTCCAGAGCTACCTGGAAGCCACGCCCCTGAGGTGGACACACCCCCCTCTAGGATTGGTTACCACCCCCCAGTTGGGATGGGATGTGGCTCTTTAAGAGATCCCTCCCCCATTTGACGTCTAAGCACTGCCCCTTTAAAAGCCCCACCCCAGAGGAGGCCACACCCACTGGTGAAACCACAGCCCCACCCTTACCATAAGCCCCACCTCCCATCGTGACCCCCACCCCAATTTAAGCCCCACCCCCAGCTCAAAGCCCCACCCACCCCATGTCTCCAAGCCACACCCCCTGGGGCAAACCATTCCCGACTTCATCCTGAGCCCTCCCCTCATCCCGGGCCAGCCCCGCCCGGCACCACCCACCCCTAAGCCACGCCCACTCGGGTTAAGCCATGCCCATCTAAAGCCTTGTCTGCTTAAGCCACACCCCTATATATAGAGCCACACCCACCTGACTCCACCCCTCCAGGCCATGCCCCAAGCAAAAGGCCACACCCATTTGGCCAAGGCCACACCTACTTTAAACCAGACCCAGCTCTGCTTAAGCCACGCCCCCAGGTTGAAATCCACACCCCCAAAACAAAGCCATGTCCACCTTGTTCCACTCGCCGAAGCCATGCCCACTTGAATTAAGCCACACCCACATTAAGGCTCGCTTCCTTAAACCACACCCCCAGAACCAAGCCAGGTCCCTCTATATCAAGCCACGCCCACCTGGCTCCACCCACCCGAAGCCACTCCCACTTGGCTCAAGCCACACTTTGACAGACCCAACTCTTTTTAAGCCACGCCCCTGCAATCAAGCCACACCCCCAAACATAACCACGCCCACATACCCCCACCACTCCTGGAGCCACGCCCACCTGATAAACCACACCTGCCTGGCTCTAAGTATTTGTTTAAGCCATGCCCCCCCCAAGCCACGCCCACCTGGTTCCACCCACTTTACAGAGCCACGCCCACTTAAAACCACAGCCCAGTTTAAGCCTGGTCTGCTTAAACCACACCCCCATGACTAAGCCACGCCCCAATCTTCAAAACCACACCCTAAAGCCACACCCACCTGGTTCAAGCCACTCCCACCGTCTAAGCCACACCCACCTGCCCAATTCACTTTCTCTGCTAAGCCCTTCATTAGTTTGGCCCCGCCCCTTTCAGCCATACCTGCTAAGCCCCACCCAGCTAAGCCCCACCCCGGCCCCGCCCAGGAGATCTACAAGGACCGGCAGAAGTTCTCGGATCAGGTTTTCCGTGTGGCCTCGTCCGACCTGGTGAACATGGGAATATCCGTGGTGAGCTACACCCTGAAGGACGTGCACGACGAGCAGGTGAGCACACCTGGGGACAGCTGGGGTGACACAGGCATGACACAGGTGACAGGTGTGACAGAGGTGACAGAGATGACAGATGTGACACAGGTGTGACACAGGTATGGCACAGGTGACACAGGTGTGGCACAGGTACGTGACAGGTGTGACAGGTGTGACACAGGTGACAGGTGGCACAGGTGTGACAGAGGTGACACAGGTGTGACAGGTGTAACACAAGTATGACACAGGTGACACAGGTTTGACAGGTGACAGGTGTGGCACAGGTTTGGCACAGGTGTGACAGGTGACACAGGTGTGACACAGGTGTGACAGGCGTGACAGGTGTGACAGGTGTGACACAAATGGCACAGGTGTGACACAGGTGTGACACAGGTGTGACAGGCGTGACAGGTGTGACACAAATGGCACAGGTGTGACACAGGTGTGACACAGGTGTGACACAGGCGTGACAGGTGTGACAGGTGTGACATGGACATGACAGAGATGACACAGATGTGGCACAAGTGTGACACAGGTGTGACAGGTGACACAGATGTGACACAGGTGTGACCCTGCTCTGCTCCCCAGGATTACCTGCGCTCTCTCGGGAAAGGCCGCACAGCTCAGGTACAGCGCGATGCCCGCGTGGGAGAGGCCGAGGCCAAACGAGACGCTGGGATCCGGGTGAGTCCATCCCAGTCCATCCCAGTTCATCCCAGTCCATCCCAATTCATCTCAGTCCATCCCAATCCATCCCAGTCTATCCCAATTCATCCCAGTCCATCCCAGTTCCCATCCCAGTGCCTCCCAGTCCATCCCAGCCCCTCCCAGTTCCCATTATCCCATTCCCAGTCCATCCCAGTCACATTCCAATCCCTCCAGTTCCCTCCCAGTTCCTCCCAGTCCCTCACAGTTCCCATTATCCCATTCCCAGTCCCTCCCAGTAACCCCAGTTTCTGCAGGAGGCGCGGGCCCGGCAGGAGCAGGTCTCGGCCCAGCTGCTCTCCGAGGTGGCCACGGCGCGAGCCCAGCGCGACTTCCAGGTAGCCCAGGCTGAGTGCGACGGAGCCGTGAGCGCCCGCAGGGCCACGGCTGAGCTGGCATTCCAGTTACAGGTGAGATGCATACCTGGGTAGGTGAGATAAGCTGGGGCAGGGAAATACACCTGGGCAGGTGAGATGCACACCTGGGACAGGTGAGATACGGCTGGGACAGGTGAGATACGCACCTGCGCAGGTGAGATAAACCTGGGACAGGTGAGACACACCTGGGAGAGGTAACATGCCTATAAAGGTGAGAAATGCACACCTGGGCAGGTGAGATACACCTGGGCAGGTGAGATGCACACCTGGGACAGGTGAGATACACCTGGGACAGGTAACATGCCTATACAGGTGACAAATGCACACCTGGGACAGGTGAGATACGGCTGGAACAGGTGAGATACACACCTAGGCAGGTGAGACACACCTGGGCAGGTGAGACACACCTGGGACAGGTGAGACACACCTGGGACATGTAACATACCTATAAAGGTGAGAAATGCACACCTGGGCAGGTGAGACACACCTGGGACAGGTAAATACACACCTGGGACAGTGTACTGGTTTGAAAAGCAAAACCAGTGAGACTTCAAGTCAGTAATACAATTTTTAATAGGGAAGAGAAAAAGGAAAAACAAAATACATGCAATAATAAAAATAAAACCACTGACAGAGTCAGAATACAACCTGATACCCTGTCAGTCAGGGTGCTGGTGCAGTTTTCCTCCAAAGGGTCCGGCGATGATGTGGAAAAAACCTGGTTCTTCCTCTGGAATCCAGTGGGAAATGGCTGCCTTTGGCGTTCTAAACCCCAGTTCTTATCTAGGTAGGAAAGGCTTGGCTCGTCCTCCTGGCTGGGGCATCTCCCAATGGGATGATGGAATCTTATCAGTTATACAGTAGGACTCAATGGCCCATTAACAGGAGACATTTCCCACAGAGATAAGGATGATCACCCTTATCAGTGATGGACCATTAACAGGAGACATTTCCCACAGAGATAAGGATGATCACCCTTATCAGTGATGGGCCATTAACAGGAGTCATTTCCCACAGAGATAAGGATGATCACCCTTATCAGTGATGGGCCATTAACAGGAGACATTTCCCACAGAGATAAGGATGATCACCCTTATCAGTTATGGCCCATTAACAGAAGACATTTCCCACAGAGATAAGGATGATCACCCTTATCAGTGATGGGCCATTAACAGGAGACATTTCCCACAGAGATAAGGATGATCACCCTTATCAGTGATGGCCCATCAACAGAAGACATTTCCCACAGAGATAAGGATGATCACCCTTCTCAGATGGCAATAGAATATGTATGTTGTATTGTAAACCAGGACATAATCCACCCCTTATTCTATTACCATCTACATTATACCCAAACCAATACCCTATATATATATATATGTATATACACATATAATACAGAATGAAACCCTACACACAGTTCTCTCTTAAAACAACGTTTCCTTGCGGTACACAGCGGGTTTCTCCATCTTTCTGCATTACCCACCAAGTGTAACCAGGTCCTTGAGTAAAAACAATCCCACTGATTGGTTTGCCTTTGCCTGCAGTGGGATTAATCCAAACAGTCTTTCCTAAAATACCTTTCATGTGTACCACAGGGATTCTGTCTCCATCCACTGTGTGCAGGGGTTCAGATTGGGCAGGACCGGCTCGATTGATGGACCCTCTGGTGTTGACCATCCAGGTGGCTTTTGCCAAGTTCATTTCCCAATTTCTGAAGGTTCCCCCACCGAGTGCCTTCAGGGTAGTTTTAAGGAGTCCATTGCACCGTTCAACTTTCCAGGCAGCTGGTGCGTGGTAAGGGATATGATATATCCATTCAATACCATGTTCTCTGGCCCAGGTGTTGATAAGACCGTTCTTGAAATGGGTTCCGTTGTCTGACTCAATTCTTTCAGGGGTACCATGCCTCCAAAGGACTTGTTTTTCTAGGCCCAAGATGGTGTTGCGGGCAGTAGCATGAGGCACAGGGTAGGTTTCCAACCATCCTGTGGTTGCTTCCACCATGGTCAGTACGTAGCGCTTGCCTTGGCGGGTTTGGGGAAGGGTGATGTAGTCAATTTGCCAGGCTTCCCCATACCTGTACTTTGACCATCGTCCACCGTACCACAGAGGCTTCACCCGCTTGGCCTGTTTGATTGTGGCACAGGTCTCACAGTTCTGGATGACCTGTGAGATGCTGTCCATAGTAAGGTCCACCCCTCGGTCACGGGCCCATCGGTATGTTGCATCTCTCCCCTGATGACCAGAGGCATCATGGGCCCAACGAGCTAGGAATAATTCTCCCTTGTGCTGCCAGTCTAGATCCACCTGTGATATTTTTACCTTGGCAGCTCGGTCCACCTGCTCGTTGTTGTGATGCTCTTCATTAGCTCGACTCTTAGGTACGTGCGCATCCATGTGTAGAACCTTCACGGTTAGCTTCTTTACTCGGGTGGCAATGTCCTGCCAAATCTCAGCGGCCCCCATGGGTTTCCCTCTGCGCTGCCAGTTGGCCTTTTTCCAGCGATCCAACCATCCCCACAGAGCATTAGCTACCATCCATGAGTCAGTGTAGAGATAGAGCTTTGACCACTTCTCCCGTTCAGCAATCTCTAAAGCCAGATGAACGGCTTTTAACTCTGCGACCTGACTCGATCCACCCTGTCCCTCGGTACCTTGTGCAACTTGTCGTGTGGGGCTCCATACTGCAGCTTTCCATTTTCAGTTAGTGCCTACAACTCGGCAGGAACCATCAGTGAAGAGGGCATTTCATCTTTCAGTCTCCGGTAGCTCATTATATGGTGGGGCTTCCTCAGCACGTGCCACTTGCTCCTCTTCTTCTTCTTCAGAAGATAACCCAGAAGTCTCACCTTCAGGCCAGTTTGTAATTATTTCCAGAATCCCAGGGCGATTCGGATTTCCAATATGGGCGCGCTGAGTGAGGAGGGCAATCCATTTGCTCCATGTGGTGTCAGTGGCATGATGTGTGGAAGGAACCTTTCCCTTGAACATCCAGCCCAGTACCGGTAGTCGAGGTACCAGAAGCAGCTGTGTTTCAGTGCCAATTACTTCAGAGGCTGCTTGAACTCCTTCATAGACAGCCAAGATTTCCTTCTCTGTGGGAGTGTAGCTGTTTTCAGACCCTTTGTAGCTTCTGCTCCAGAATCCCAGTGGTCGACCCCGAGTCTCACCAGGCACCTTCTGCCAAAGGCTCCAGGATAGACCATGATTTCCAGCTGCAGAGTAGAGCACGTTCTTTACATCTCTGGTCCTGTCCTGACTGGACCAAGGGCTACAGCATGAGCGATCTCCTGCTTGATCTGGGCAAAGGCTTGCTGCTGCTCAGGGCCCCAGTGGAATTCGTTCTTCTTCCGGGTGACCAGGTAGAGAGGGCTCACAATCTGGCTGTACTCAGGGATGTGCATTCCCCAAAAGCCTATGGCACCTAGGAAAGCTTGTGTTTCCTTCTTGTTGGTTGGTGGAGACATAGCGGTGATCTTGTTAATTACCTCTGTTGGGATCTGATGACGTCCATCTTGCCATTTGACTCCTAGAAACTGAATTTCCTGAGCTGGTCCCTTGACCTTACTTTGCTTAATGGCAAAACCAGCCTTCAGCAGAATCTGAATAATCTTCTCTCCTTTCTCGAAGACTTCCCCTGCTGTGCTCCCCCATACAATGATGTCATCGATATACTGTAGGTGTTTGGGAGCCTCGCCCTTTTCCAGTGCAGCCTGGATCAGTCCATGGCAGATGGTGGGGCTGTGTTTCCACCCCTGGGGCAGTTGGTTCCAGGTGTACTGCACGCCCCTCCAGGTGAAAGCAAACTGAGGCCTGCACTCTTCTGCCAGAGGAATGGAGAAAAATGCATTGGCAATGTCAATGGTGGCATACCACTTTGCTGCCTTGGACTCCAGCTCGTACTGGAGTTCCAGCATGTCCGGCACGGCAGTGCTCAGCAGTGGAGTCACTTCATTCAATGCACGATAGTCCACAGTCAATCTCCATTCTCCGTCAGACTTGTGCACAGGCCAGATGGGGCTGTTGAAGGGTGAGTGGGTTTTGCTGACCACCCCTTGGCTTTCCAGTTTACAAATCATCTCATGGATGGGAGTCACAGAGTCTCTGTCGGTACGGTATTGCCGACGGTGTACTGTTGTTGTGGCGATTGGTACCTGTTGCTCTTCAACTCTCAGTAGTCCCACAGCAGAGGGGTCATCTGAGAGACTAGGTAAGGTATTCAGTTTTCTGATGTCTTCTGTCTCTACAGCAGCTATCCCAAAAGCCCAGCGATATCCCTTTGGGTCTTTGAAATACCCATTTTGAAGATATTCTATGCCGAGGATGCATGGGGCCTCTGGGCCAGTCACGATCGGGTGTTTCTGCCACCCTTTCCCAGTTAAACTCACTTTGGCCTCTACTACAGTCAGCTGCTGGGATCCTCCTGTTACCCCAGAACATCCAGAGATGGACTCTTCTCCTACATACCTTGATGGCATCAGGGTACATTGGGCGCCGGTGTCAACAAAAGCCTTATGTTTTTGTGGGTCAGATGTGCCAGGCCATTAGATCCACACAGTCCAGTAGATCCGATTGTCCCTCTCCTCTACCTGGCTAGAGGCAGGGCTCCTCTATTCCTGGTCTTGGTACACGTTGCTCTCTTCCTGTAGATAGGTTCTTGAGGTCCCTTCAAGAGGATCAGTCATATCATCATTCTGATACTGTTTGGAGTTCTGTGCACGAGAGACTGGAGCAGCGTTGACTCTAGATGAGCTTCTTGTGTTGGGTGTCCCTCTTTTTAGTTCATGTACCCGGGCTGCTGAGGAGGAGGTGGGTTTTCTATCCCACTTCCTCATGTCTTCTCCATGCTCCTGAAGGAAAAACCAGAGGTTACCTCGTGGAGTGTGTCCTGTCTTCCTGGCTGGGAAACGCCGGCTCCTAATGGCAGAGACTCTTGTTGGTTCTGCTGAGATCTGGTAGTTTTCTTCCTTAAGTTCTTTTTTTAGTTTCTGATGGCCCTCTTCAATCAAGTTCCGGACTTGCTCAACCAGCCTTGTTTCCACGGTCGAGACATGGGTACGAAAAGGGGCAGTGACAGTGTCCTGATAAATTCTTAGCTTATTGGCCAAGACGCCTACCATGTCCTCACCTTCCCTCCATTGCAGCGTTGCCAGGTAACGGGAGTACATCTCTGGTCCAAGCCGTGCGAATCTCAACCACATCTGTGACGTGCACCGGACACAGTCTGGGCTCTTAGGAAATCTCTCATCTTCTGAGAAAATGATCTCCAGCACAGCCAATTCCCTCAGGCATCGGATACCTTGTTCCATTGTGCTCCATTTTCCTTGGTGCACCTGGAGATCTTCTTTACAAAGGTATCTGTCCTTCACACTTGTCAGCAGTCACCGCCAGAGGTGAGGGTTTCTTGGGTTTTCCCAATCCCCTGGTCAATGACCACATCCCGGGACAGAGATCCCAGTTGCCTGGCCTCACTTCCATCCAGAACTGTGTCATTGGCTGCAGCGTCCCAGATGCGGAGCAGCCAGGTCAGGATGGACTCGTTTGCCTGGCGGGTGAATTCCCTCCGCAGGTCACGCAGCTCACCCAGGGATAGAGAGCGAGTGATGATTTCTGGCTCTGTCTCTTCTGCTGGGTGCGAAGGTCCTGCCATGTCCTCATCAGTGACTACGTGAACTGATTTGCTCTTTGATTTCTTCTTCTGAACGGGGGCGACTGCTACTGGTCTGGGCTGTTCTGGTTTGGTGACAGTTTGTGTGGAGATGCTGATGGCACTTTTGGTTCCTTCCTCCTGGGTAAAAGTCTGCATAGAGACAGACGCTGTTGCTTTTCTTTTGGCTTTTTTCTCCTCTGTGGCAGTCTGCGTAGACATGGACGCTGTTGCTTTGTGTTTGGTTCGTTTCTCCTTTGTGACACTCTGTGCAGACATGGACGCAGTTGATTTGTTTCTTTTTTCCTCTTCCTCAAGAATACGCTGCACTATACCATGTAGTGTTTTGTTTCTAAGCATGTTGCAGGCTGTGAAGGCTGTGCAGAGAAGACAAAGCAGAACTAACAACAATATTATGCTGTCCTTGGCATCCAGAGAGAACTCAACATTTCCAAAAACTGCTGTGCCAGGCCTGAAAGATTGGAAAAAAATCATCCTTTTCCCCTCCCCCCAGGGGCTGGGTGCGATTGTTGAGACCCCAGATGTAGCAGCCTAGACTAGGACAAACAAACAAAGTTGAGTATATATTCCGAATGATGTTCATTGCCTCAGAGGTTATCATGCAATAGACATAATAGACCAATAAAGCAATTTTTATACCATACCCTGGTCTACACAGGAGCATTACAACCGGCAGATAGTTCCCCATGTGCAGAAAAATATAGAGAGTAAGATATAAAACCCACGTAAGCATGTTGAGAATCATGGTGAATAGGTGGCTGGCACAATTCAAAACTGTAATGCTGACTTTTTTCTCAGTACCTTCGTGCCCCACGTTGGGCGCCAATAAATGTATTGGTTTGAACAGCAAAACCAGTGAGACTTCAAGTCAGTAATACAATTTTTAATAGGGAAGAGAAAAAGGAAAAACAAAATACATGCAATAAAAAATAAAACCACTGACAGAGTCAGAACACAACCTGATACCCTGTCAGTCAGGGTGCTGGTGCAGTTTTCCTCCAAAGGCTCCGGCGATGATGTGGAAAAAACCTGGTTCTTCCTCTGGAATCCAGTGGGAAATGGCTGCCTTTGGCGTTCTAAACCTCAGTTTTTATCTAGGTAGGAAAGGCTTGGCTCGTCCTCCTGGCTGGGGCATCTCCCAATGGGATGATGGAATCTTCTCAGTTATACAGTAGGACTGAATGGCCCATTAACAGGAGACATTTCCCACAGAGATAAGGATGATCACCCTTATCAGTTATGGCCCATCAACAGAAGACATTTCCCACAGAGATAAGGATGATCACCCTTATCAGTTATGGCCCATCAACAGAAGACATTTCCACAGAGATAAGGATGATCACCCTTATCAGTGATGGCCATCAACAGGAGACATTTCCCACAGAGATAAGGATGACTACCCTTCTCAGATGGTAATAGAATATTTATGTTGTATTGTAAACCAGGACAGACAGGTAACACAGCTGGGACAGATAAATATACACCTGGACAGGTAACACATCTGGGGGGTGGAATGAGGGCTGGGAGCTCACCTGGGGCCCCTCCATGGCACCTGGAACACTCCCCTGATGGATTTGTCACCTGTCCCCCTGTCCCCAGTGTCACCTGTCCCCAGTGTCACCTGTCCCCAGTGGATTTGTCACCTGTCAGCTGTTGTTGGAGTCCCCTGTCCTGTGTCCCCTGCTGGATCTTTCCCTGTTCCTGTGTCCTCAGTGTCACCTGTGTCCCCTAATGGGTTTGTCACCTGTCCCATGTCTCTGCTCTCACCTGTCCTCTGTCCCTGCAGTCACCTGTCCTGTGTCCTTGCTGGATTTGTCACCTGTCCCGTGTCCCCGCTGGATTTGTCACCTGTCCCATGTCCCCGCACAGGCGGCCCGTTCCCAGCAGGCCATCGCGGCGCAGCGCGGGGAGGTGGCTCTGGTGGAGCGGGCGCAGCGGGCGCAGCTGCAGGAGCAGGAGGTCGGGCGGCGCCGCCAGGAGCTCGAGGCCACCGTGCGCAAACCGGCCGAGGCCGAGCGCTACCGGCTGGAGCGGCTGGCTGAGGCTCACAGGTGAGGTGCGGCCCCTTTAAGGGTGGCCACGCCCCTCGGGGGGAACCACGCCCCCCCGGTCCCGTGTGCTGGTATTTGGGCGGTCCCACCCATTGCCCTTTGAAGGGAAGTGTTGCCCTTTTAAGGAGAAGCCACACCCCCACCATGGTGGGCCCACCAGTTTGGTATCATTGCCCCTTTAAGAGAAGCTTCACCCCTTAAAGTGAGTCACACTCCTGGTGGGCCCCACCCTAAAGGTGAAGTCATTGCCCCTTTAAG
The DNA here is from genome assembly GCF_963662255.1 of Cinclus cinclus. Lineage (NCBI taxonomy): Eukaryota > Metazoa > Chordata > Aves > Passeriformes > Cinclidae > Cinclus > Cinclus cinclus. Next base: position 663,973 of record NC_085080.1, read on the forward strand.
AAGGAGCCACACCCTCACCGTGGTGGGCAAGTTTGATAGGGCCATTGCCCTTTTAAGAGAGGTGTTGCCCCTTTAGTAAAAACCTCTGGTGGGACCCACCCTTAAAGGTGCAGCTGTCACCCTTTTTAAGAGAAGCAGTGCTCCTTTAAGAAGGAGTCCCAGCCCCTCCCAATCAACCAGGGGGGTGTTTTGGGGGGGTCCCACCAGCTTAGGTGATGGCATCGCCATTTTAAGGGTACAATGGGCCTCTTTTGGGGGGACCCACCAGTTTTGGTGGAGGTCCTGCACCTTTAACAGAAGTGTTGTCCCTTTAAGAATAAGCCACATCCCCCCCTTGGTGGGTCCCACCACTGGTGGAGCCATTTCCATTTCAAATGAACCATTGCCCCTTTAAGAATAAGCCATATCCCCCACCATGATGAGTCCCACCCCTTAACGGTGACACCATTGCCCCTTTAAGAAGGAGCCACGCCCTCCCCCAGTGAGTTCTGATGAAGTTTTGGTGGGTTCCACCAAAACAGAGCCATGGCCCCTTTAAGAGAGGCATTGCCCCTTTAAGGGGGGGGGGGCACGCCCTCACCCTGGTGGGTCCCACGAGGTTACATGAAGTCATCGCCCCTTTAAATACAAACCCCGCCCCTTAAAGTGAACCACACTCTCAATCTGGTGGCTCCCACCACTTTGGGTAACGCCACGGCCCTTTTAAGAGAAGCCACGCCCCCCCCTCCCCATCCCCCACATTGGTGGACCCCACCACCTGTCTGTACCCATTACCTGTGTACTGACATTGCCCCTTTAAGAGCCGTGACTTGGCGCCCCCTACAGGACGCAGGTGCTGCTGCAGGCTGAGGCCGAGGCCGAGACCCTCAAGGTGAGCCCAGGGGGGCCCGGGTGGATTTTGGGGGGTCCCAGGTGGGGTTTGGGGGGGTCCCAGGAGGATTTTGGGGGGTCCCAGGCCCCCAAATCTTGGAATATTTTGGGGCTCCCTTAGGGACTTTTGGCTCTCCCAGAATTTTGGGGGGGTCCCCGATCCCATTTTTGGGGTCCCCGATCCCATTTTTGGTGTCCCCGATCCCATTTTTGGGGTCCCCGATCCCATTTTCGGGGTCCCCGATCCCATTTTTGATGTCCCCGATCCCATTTTTGATGTCCCTGATCCCATTTTTGATGTCCCTGATCCCATTTTTGATGTCTCCGATCCCATTTTTGGGGTCCCCGATCCCATCTCAATTTCCCAGATCCCGTTTTTGATGTCCCCGATCCCATTTTTGATATCCCCGATCCCATTTTCGGGGTCCCCGATCCCATTTTCGATGTTCCCGATCCCATTTTCGATGTCCCCGATCCCATTTTCGGGGTCCTGATCCCATTTTCGGGTCCCAGGTGACCGGGGCCGCCCGTGCCGCCGCCGTTGCCTCCCGGGCTCGCGCCGAGGCCGCCGCGGTGGCCGCCAAGGCCGAGGCCTTCGGGCAGTTCCAGGACGCGGCCGTGGTGGATCTGGTGCTGCAGAGACTGCCCCAGGTGGGGACATGGGGGACACTGGGGACAATGGAGACATTGAGGACATTTGGGGGGACTGGGGACATGGGGGGATTGGGGACATTTAGGGACTTTGGGGACATTTGGGGACAATGGAGACATTGGGGATATTTGGGGGGACTGGGGACATTTGGGGGCATTTAGGGACATTGGGGACATTTGGGGACATTGGGGACATTTGGGGACAATGGAGAAACTGGGGACATGGGGGACATTTGGGGACATTGGGGACATTTGGAGACAATGGAGAAACTGGGGACATGGGGGACATTTGAGGGGACTGGGGATATTGGGAACATTGGGGGACATTGGGGACATTTGGGGACATTGGGGACATTTGGGGACAATGGAGAAACTGGGGACATGGGGGACATTTGGGGGCATTGGGGACACTGGGGACATTTGGGGACATTGGGGACATTTGGGAACATTGGGGACATTTGGGGGGACTGGGGATATTGGGAACATTGGGGGACATTGGGGACATTTGGGGATAATGGGGACATTTGGGGGGATTTGGTGGCATTTGGGGACATTGGGGGGATTGGGGAACATTTGGGACATTGGGGACATTTGGGGACAATGGGGACACTGGGGACATCAGGGCGATTTGGGGAAACTGGGGGGATTTGGGGACATTTGGAGACACTGGGGACATTTGGGGATGTTGGGGGATTTGGGACATCGGGGTCATTGGGAGGGTTTGGGGACATTTGGGGACGTTTGGGGCTGGGATTTGGGGATTTTGGGGCCGATTTTGGGGATGATTTGGGGATTTTGTGACAGATTTTGGGAATTTGGGGCCAATTTGGGATTTTGGGGCCGATTCTGGGAATTCAAGGCAGATTTTGGGACCAATTTTGGGGCCGATTTTGGGGCCGATTTGGAGATTTTTGGGCCGATTTTGGGAATTTGGGGCCGATTTGGGATTTTGGGGCCGATTTTGGGAATTCAAGGCTGATTTGGGGATTTTGGGGCCGATTTTGGGAATTCGAGGCCGATTTTGGGATTTTGGGGCCGATTTTGGGATTTTGGGGCTGATTTGGGATTTTGGGGCCGATTTGGGGGCTGATTTTGGGGCCGATTTGGAGATTTTTGGGCTGATTTTGGGAATTCGGGGCCGTCTTGGGATTTTGGGGCCGATTTTGGGAATTCGAGGCCAATTTTGGGATTTTGCGGCCAATTTTGGGAATTCGAGGTCGATTTGGGATTTTGGGGCCGATTTTGGGAATTTGGGGCCGATTTCGGGAATTCGAGGCCGATTTTGGGGCCGATTTGGGGGCGCAGGTGGCCGAGGCGGTGGCGCAGCCGCTCCTGGGGACGCGCCGGGTGACGCTCGTGGGCGGCTCCGGGGACGTCGGAGTGGCCAAAATTCCCGCGGAAATCCTGGATTTGGTCACGAGGCTGCCGGGGGCCGTGGGGGCCCTGGCCAGGGGATCCCAGGTGAGCCTGGGGGGATTTGGGGGATTTTGGGGGGGGGTCCCAGATGGGAATTGGGGGGAATTTGGGGGTCCCAGGTGAGTCTGGGGGGAATTTGTGGGATTCTGGGGTGTCCCAGGTGGGATTTGGGAGGAATTTTGGGGGACCCAGGTGGGATTTGGGGGGATTTTGGGGGTCCCAGGTGAGGCTGGGGGAATTTGGGGATTCCAGGTGGGATTTTGAGGGTCCCAGGTGAGGATGGGGGGAATTGGGGAATTTTGGGAGGTCCCAGGTGGGATTTGGGGAGAATTTGGGGGTCCTAGGAGAGATTTTGGGGGGTCCCTGAGGGGATTTGGGGGTGAGGTCCAGGTGGGATTTTGGGGTCTCTTGAGAAGATTTTGGGGTACCAAAGTCAATTTTGGGCTGAATTTGGGGGATTTTGGGGTCCTGGTGCCACCCCCTGTCCCCTTTGTCCCCTCAGGTGACCCCGACAGAGCCCGAGGGCGGCGCCGGAGCCGCCGCGACGTCCCCAAATGTCCCCAGAGTGTCCCCAAATGTCCCCAGAGTGTCCCCAAATGTCCCCAGAGTGTCCCTGAGCGCCGCCCCCCAGTGACACCAAAGTGTCCCCGAAGTGCCACCCAAGTGCCACCACCCCCCAATGCCACCGGCCCTGATGTCTGTTTGTCCCCAAAGTGCCACCATGCCTTGCATGTCCCCAAAGTGCCACTTGCTGCAGTGTCAGCGTGTCCCCAAAATGTCCCCAAAGTGTCCCCAATGTCCCCAAAGTGCCACCCCTAAATGTCATCACGTCCCTGCAGTGTCACTGTCCCCAAGGTGCCACCACTGCAGTGTCCCTGCGTCCTTTAAGTGCCACCACCTTCGGTTGTCACTTTGTCCCCAAGGTGCCACCCTCAAATGCCACCACGTTCTCAAAGTGTCCCCAAGGTGCCACCAGTGCAGTGTCACGGTGTCAATAAAGTGTCCCCAAAGCGTCCCCGAGTGTCCCCAAGGTGCCACCACCCCCCATATCCCTGAAATGTCCCCAAGGTGCCACCACTGCAGTGTCACCGTGTCCATCAAGTGTCCCCAGAGTGCCACCCCTGAATGTCACTATGTTCTCCAAGTGTCCCCGAAGTGCCACTAGCCCTGCTGTCACTGTGTCCCCGGAGTGTCCCCAAGGTGTCACCACCACCCCAAGGTGTCCCCAGTGTCCACAAGGTGCCACCACTGAATGTCACCATGTCCTCGGTGTCCCCAAGGTGCCACCCCTGCAGTGTCACCATCTCAATAAAGTGTCCCCAAGGTGCCACCACCCTGCTGCCACTGTCCCCTAAGTGTCCCCAAGGTGCCACCACCCCCAGTACCAGCGTGTCCCCCAGGTGCCACTTCCCAGGTGTCACTGTGTCCCCAACCAAGGACATTCCCACTGGAGCCACCATGGGGGGGGGGGGGGGGTTGGGGACCCCAGGGGGACACCCTGGGGACATCGGGGGAGGGTCCAGGTGACACAGGTGACATTGGGGACCCTCACGTGACTCCAAAACCTGCCTGCCCAGGTGACACAGGAGGTGACACAGATGACATTGGGGACACTCAGGTGACCTGAAAACCTGCCTAGGTGACAGAGGTGACACAGGTGACATTAGGAACTCTCAGGTGACCCCAGGGACACTCAGGTGACACAAGAGGTGTCAGAGGTGACCCCAAAACCTGCCCAGGTGTGACACGTGACCCAGGTGACACTCAGGTGACCCCAAAACCGAACCAGGTGACCCAGGTGACATTGGTGACTCTCGGGTGATCCTGGAGGTGACACAGGTGACATTGGGGACCCCCAGGTGACACAGGAGGTGACACAGGTGACACTTGTGGTGGCTTTTCCATCCCGAGTTTATTCCGGACCCGGGGGCGACTTTTCAATATGAAAAACGAAAAAAAAAAAAAAAAAAACGGGGGAAAAAAAAAAACAAAAAACAACAACAACAACAAAAAAAAAAACCCCTAAAAACCATCCAAAAACGGGAGCGGCGACGGAAATTGGGAAAAATGCACAAAACGTGGGAAAAGTGAAACAAAAATGGGTAAAAACGGACAAGAATTGGGGAAAATGGACCAAAAATGGGTTAAAAATGACAGAAATCGGGGAAAAAAAATGAGTGAAAATCAAGGAGTATGAACCCAAAATGAGGGAAAAAGGGTAAATAACGGCTGAGGAAATATTGGGGAAAATCAACACAAAAATTGGGGAAGAGGAAGGAAAAAACTGAGAAAAAGGAATGAAAAGTTGGGAGAAAGGAACGGAATTGGGCTGAGAGTGGCTAAAAATGGGGGGAAAAAAAGCAAAAATGGGAGAAGCGGGGGAAAAAAAAAAAGAGGGGAAAAGGGTGAAAATGATGGAAAATGAAAGGGCAAAGTGGGAGGAAAATGAACCAAAAATGGAGGGAATTACAAAAAAAGGGAAAAGAATCAGAGAGAAAAAGAAAAATCGGACAGAAGTGAACAAAAATTGGGGAAAAAAAAAAGGACAGAAAAAAAGGGGAAAAATGACCCAAAATGGCGGGAATGGAGGGGGAGGGGCCGGGAGGCCACGGTGGCAGCGGGGGAGGGGTGGAGGTGACGATGATGATGAAGGTCAGCAACTCTTCCTGGGTGAGGCCGAAGGTCAAGAGCTCTGGGAGGCTCTTCCATGATGAGGGTGATGAAGATCAAGGGTTTCTCAAGGACCATGATGAAGGTCAAGAACTCTTCCATGACGATGATGAAGGTCAGCAATTCTTCCATGATGGTGATGATGATGGACAAGGCCAACTGCCCAATCACGATGAAGATCAAAGAATCTTTGAGGATGATGAAGGTCAAGGCCATGTGACCAACCACGATGAAGACCAGGGGTTCTTCCATGCTGAGGATGATGAAGATGGAAGACTCTCCAATGATGAAGGCCAGGAGCATCTGGAGGCTCTGCGAGGAGGAGGAAGATGAAGGCCAAGAACCTTTGGAGGATGATGATGAACCCTGTGGACTCTTCAACAACGATGAAGATTGTGGAGCCTTCGATGATGAACACTGGAGACTCTTCAAGGATGCTCAAGATTGGAAACTCCTCATCCATAATGAAGACTGGAGACTCCTCAAGGATGGTCAGGATTGGAAACTCTTGAACCATGATGAAGATTGGAGACTCTTCAAGGATGGTCAAGATTGGAAACTCTTCAAGGATGAAGACTGAGACTCTTCAAAGATGATAAAAATTGGAGACTCTGCAAGGATGATGAAGATGGGAGCCGTTTCAATGACCCAAGTTGGAAACTTGAATGATGATGAAGGTTGGGAACTCTTCAACGATGACCGAGATTGGAAACTCTTCAACGATGACCAAGATTGGAGACTCTTCAAGGATGAAGGTTGTAGATTCTTCAATGATGACAAGGACAAGAGACTCTTCAATGGTGATGAAGACTGGAGACTCTTCAATGACGATGAAGGTTGGGGATGCCTTGACAATGATGAACCTTTGGGGATCCTTCAATGATGACCAGAATTGGAAGCTCTGACCTTGATCAAGACTGGAAACTCTTCAAGGATGATGAAGGTTGGAGACTCTTCAACGACGATGATGATGAAGGTTGGAAAATCCTCAATGAAGGTTAGGATTGGGAACTCTGATGACAATGAAGACTGGGGACTCCTCATGGATGAAGATGACCCAATTTGGGAGCTCTGACCATGATGAATACTGGAGATTCTCAGAAGATGATGAAACCTGGGGACTGGATGATGATGATGATGAAGGCCAGGGACCGTGAGGACAATGCTGAAGACTGGGGACTCTTCCAGGGTGAACAGTGATGAAGACTGGAGACTCTTCAAGGACGAAGATGGCAAAAGTTGGGAGCTCTGACCATGATCAAGACTGGAGACTCTTCAAGGATGATGAAGGCTAAGACTCATTGATGATGATGATGAAGGCTGGAGATTCTTCCAAGTTGGTCGAGCACCATGAGGGTAACACTGAAGGCTGGGGACTCTTCCGGGATGATGATGAAGAAGGTTGAGGACCACGAGGACAATACTGGAGGTCGGGTGGGGACTCCGCTGCCACAGCCACCTGAGGCCAACGCTGACGATGACGATGGACAATGACACCCAAGGCGCCGCCCGCCGGTTTGACGCCTCTCTGGGACAGCACACCGGGAAGGAACGGGAAAGAGAGAGAGAGAGACGAAGGGACAACGCCTCAGGCCTCTTCTTCGGCCTCCTCGCCGAAATCCTCCTCCTCCTCGGCTGTGGCGTCCTGGTACTGCTGGTACTCGGACACGAGGTCGTTCATGTTGCTCTCGGCCTCGGTGAACTCCATCTCGTCCATGCCCTCGCCCGTGTACCAGTGCAGGAAGGCCTTGCGGCGGAACATGGCGGTGAACTGCTCCGAGATGCGCTTGAAGAGCTCCTGGATGGCCGTGCTGTTGCCGATGAAGGTGACGGCCATCTTGAGGCCGCGCGGCGGGATGTCGCACACGGCCGTCTTCACGTTGTTGGGGATCCACTCCACGAAGTAAGAGCTGTTCTTGTTCTGCACGTTCAGCATCTGCTCGTCCACCTCCTTCATGGACATGCGCCCTCGGAAGACGGCGGCCACGGTGAGGTAGCGGCCGTGCCGCGGGTCGCAGGCGGCCATCATGTTTTTGGCGTCGAACACTTGCTGGGTGAGCTCGGGCACGGTGAGGGCCCGATACTGCTGGCTACCCCTCGAGGTCAACGGAGCGAAGCCTGGCATGAAGAAGTGAAGCCGTGGAAAGGGCACCATGTTGACGGCCAACTTACGAAGGTCGGCGTTGAGCTGACCGGGGAACCGAAGGCAAGTGGTGACGCCGCTCATGGTGGCCGAGACCAGGTGGTTGAGATCTCCGTAAGTGGGCGTGGTCAGCTTGAGGGTGCGGAAGCAGATGTCGTAGAGCGCCTCGTTGTCGATGCAGTACGTCTCGTCCGTGTTCTCCACCAGCTGGTGAACCGACAGCGTGGCGTTGTACGGCTCCACCACCGTGTCCGACACTTTGGGCGACGGCACCACGCTGAAGGTGTTCATGATGCGATCCGGGTATTCCTCGCGGATTTTGGAGATCAGGAGCGTGCCCATGCCCGAGCCGGTGCCGCCGCCCAGGGAATGGGTGAGCTGGAAGCCCTGGAGGCAATCGCAGCTCTCGGCTTCTTTGCGCACCACGTCCAGCACCGAGTCCACCAGCTCGGCGCCTTCCGTGTAGTGACCCTTGGCCCAGTTGTTGCCGGCGCCGCTTTGGCCTGGAGGGAACAAAAAAAAAAAAAAAAAAAAAAAAAAAAAGAGTGGAAAGGTTGGGGAAGGTCTTCAATGGCTTTTGGGGATCTTCAAACCGTGTTCGGGGATGTTCAAATGGTATTTGGGGACCTTCACCTTAAGGATATTCAAAAAAACCTCTGGGACCTTTAAAGGGCCTTGAGGACCTTCAAACCCTTTCTGAGAAAACCTTTAACGCCTTTGGGACCTTCAAACATCCTTCAGGGACCTTTACTCCACCCTGAGGAACTTCAAACCATTTCTGAGGACCTTTAGTCCTCTTTGGGACCTTTGAACCACCTCTAAGAACCCTCAAACCATTTCTGGGGACCTTCAAATCACCTTAAGGACATTCAAAAAAACCTCTAGGACCTTTAAAGGGCCTTGAGGACCTTCAAACATCCTTCAGGGACCTTTACTCCACCTTGAGGAACTTCAAAATAACTCTGAGAACTTTAAACCCCTTTGGGATCCTAAACCACTTTTGGGGACCCTTAAACCCAAAGAGGGGCACCTCCAAACCAGTTTTGGGGACCTCAAAACTGCCTTGGGGAACTTCATTCCACCCTGAGGACCTTCAAACCATCTTTGTGAACCTTTAACCCCCTTTGGGACCTTCAAACCACTTCTGGAGATACTCAAATCTCCTCTGGGGACCTTCAATCCCCCCTTTGAGACCTTCAAACGACTTTTGGGGATATTCAACCCCACCTGGGAATCTTTAAACCACCTTTGGGGACGTTCAAGCAGTGTTTGGGGACGTTGAAATGATCTTTGGGGACCTTCAAACCACCTTTAGGGACCTTTAGTCCACCTTGAGGAACTTCAAATGACCTCTGAGAACCTTCAAACCATCTTTGGGGATTTTTAAACAACCTCTGGGGACCTTCAAACCACTTTTGGGGACTTTCAATTCATCTTAAGGACCTTCAAACCACCTTTAGGAGCCTTTAGTCCACCTTGAGGATCTTCAAACCACCCCTGAGAATCTCCAAACCACCTTTGAGAACCTTCAAACCACTTTTGGGGACGTTCAACCCCACTTGGGAATCTTTAAATCACCTCTGGGGACATTCAAATGGTGTGTGGGGACCTTCAGATCGATTTTGGGATCCTTCAAACCACTTTTAGGGACCTTTACTCCACCCTGAGGATCTTCAAACAACCTCTGCGAACCTTCAGAAAACCTTTGAGACTTCCAAACCACTTCTGGAAATCCTCAAATCCCCTCTAGGGACCTTCAAATGACTTCGAGAACCTTTAAACCCTCTCTGGGGACCCTCAAACCACTTCTGGTGACATTTAAACCACCTTTGGGGACCTTCAACCAACCTTGGGGACCTCCAAAGCATCTCTGAGAGCCTTCAAGCCACCTTCAGGGATCTTCAAATGGCCTTGAGGACCCTTAAACCCAACCCCTTGGGACCTCCAAACCACTTTTGGGGAACCTCAGATCTCCTCTGGGGACATTCGAATAACCTTGGGGACCTTCAAATGGCCCTGGGGACCCTAAACCACCTTTGGGGACCCTTAAATCCAACACTGGGGACCTTTAAACCACCTTTTGGGGATCTTCAAACCATCTTTGGGACATTCAAACCACTTCTGAGGATCCTCTAAACCCCTCCAGGGACCTTGAAAGGACGGAGAACCTTTAAAGCCTCTCTGGGGACCCTCAAACCACTTTGAGAACCTTAAAACCACCACTGGTGACTTGAAGAGCACTTTTGGGGACCTTAGAGACCCTCAAACAAAATTTGGGGACCTTCAAACCACCTTGGGGACCCCTCACACCACACTTGGGACCTTCAAACCATGTTGAGAACCCTCAACCCAACCTTGAAAACCCTGGAGATCTCAAAATCATCTTCTGGGCTCTTCAATGCAACCCTGAGAACCTTCAAACCATTTCTGGGGACTTCCAAACCACCTTTGGAAACCTTCAAATCACTTCCGGGATCACTGAAACCTAACCCTGAGAACCTTCAAAGGATCTTTGGGAACTTCAAACCACCTCTGGGGACTCCAGGAACCTCAAAACCACCTCAGGGAGCCTCAAAAATCTCCTCTGAGAACGTTTGAAGCAGCCCTGAAGACCCTGGGGACCCTCAGAGCACCTTTGGGGACCTCAGGGACCATCAAACCCCCTTGGGGATGCTCATCCCTACCTTGGGGACACCTGGAGATATTTAAATTCACCTTGGGGGGGAAAAACTTGAGAACCTTCACCCCCCTACCCTGAGCACATTTGGGGACCCTCAATCCACTCTTGGGGACCCCTGGGGACCTTCAACCCTACCTGGAACGACACCTGGAGACCTTCAGCCTCACCTTGGGGCCGTTTGGGGACTTTCCCCTCCCCTTAGGGGCCCTGCTGTCCCAGCTGTGTCCCCAAGTGTGTCCAGATGTCCCCCAGGCATCCCCAGGTGTATCCCAAGAACCCCCAGGTGCATCCTAGGAGCCTCCAGGTGTCCACAAATGTCCCCAGGTGTGTCCCAGACATCTCCAAATGCCCCCAAGATGTCCCAGCTGTGTCCCAGGAGCCCCCAGGTACGTTCCACGTATCTCCAGGTTTGTCCCAGGAGCCCCCAGATGATCCTCAGGTGTCCCCAAATGTCCCCAGCTGTGTCCCAGATGCCCCCAGGTACATCCCAGATATCCCCCTGGTATCCCCCAGATGTTGCCCCACATATCCCCCAGGTGTGTTCCAGCTGTCCCAGGTGCGTCCCCAGGTGTGTCCCAAATGTCCCCAGCTATCTCCAGGTGTGTCCCAGGTTTCCCCATGTATGTCCCATTGTGTCCCAAATGTCCCCTGGTGTGTCCCTAGGTATGTCCCAGGTGTGTCCCAGGTGTGTCACTCACCGAACACGAAGTTGTCGGGTCGGAAGATTTGCCCGAAGGGGCCGGAGCGAACGGAGTCCATGGTGCCGGGCTCCAGATCCACCAGGATGGCCCTGGGCACGTATTTACCTCCTGCCATTGACCAAAAACACCTGAATTTACCCCAAAATCTACCCAAAATCCACCAGGATGGCCCTGGGCACGGATTTACCTCCTGCCATTGACAAAAACACCTGGATTTACCCCAAAATCTACCCAAAATCCACCAGGATGGCCCTGGGCACGTATTTACCTCCTGCCATTGACCAAAAACACCTGAATTTACCCCAAAATCTACCCAAAATCCACCAGGATGGCCCTGGGCATGGATTTACCTCCTGCCATTGACAAAAACACCTGGATTTACCCCAAAATCTACCCAAAATCCACCAGGATGGCCCTGGGCACGTATTTACCTCCTGCCATTGACCAAAAACACCTGAATTTACCCCAAAATCTACCCAAAATCCACCAGGATGGCCCTGGGCACAGATTTACATCCTGGCATTAACCAAAACCACCTGAATTTACCCCAAAATCTACCCAAAATCCACCAGGATGACCCTGGGCTAAGATTTACATCCTAGCATTGACCAAAAACACCTGAATTTACCCCAAAATCTACCCAAAATCCACCAGGATGACCCTGGGCTAAGATTTACATCCTAGCATTGACCAAGACCACCTAAATTTACCCCAAAATCACCTCAAAATCCCCAAACTCATCTCCAACACCCTAAATTCAACCCACATCACCCCAAAACGCCCAAACTCATCCCAAATTGCCCCAAAATCCCCAAATTACCCCGAGATTCCCAATTCAGTTCAACCCACTCCAAAACAGGACAAGGTGACACTGGGGGTGTGACAGGACTGGGAATGACACTGGGATGTGACACTGAGGACAGGTGACACCAGGGTGAGACTGGGGACAGGTGACACCAGGGTGACAGGGGACAGGTGATACTGAGGATAGGTGACACTGGGGACAGGTGACAGCAGAGTGACAGTAGACAGGTGAGACTGGGGACAGGTGACACCAGGGTGAGACTGGGGACAGGCGACACCAGGGACAGGTGAGACTGGGGACAGGTGACACCAGGGTGAGACTGGGGACAGGTGAGACTGGGGACAGGTGACAGATGACACCAGGGTGACATTGGGGACAGGTGACACCAGGGACAGGTGAGACTGGGGACAGGTGACACCAGGGTGACAGGGGACAGGTGATACTGAGGATAGGTGACACTGGGGACAGGTGACACCAGGGTGAGACTGGGGACAGGCGACACCAGGGACAGGTGAGACTGGGGACAGGTGACACCAGGGTGAGACTGGGGACAGGTGAGACTGGGGACAGGTGACAGATGACACCAGGGTGACATTGGGGACAGGTGACACCAGGGACAGGTGAGACTGGGGACAGGTGACACCAGGGTGACAGGGGACAGGTGATACTGGGGATAGGTGACACTGGGTGGGAGGGCTCACAGGACTGGGGACAGCACCAGGAGGTGACACTGTGTTAACAGGACAAGGTGACATGGGGAGGGTCACAGAACTGGAGGTGACACTGGGAGGTGACAATGGACAAGGTGACGCCAAGGTGACAGTGGACAGGTGACACTGGGGTGACAGTAACACGTGACACCAAGGGGGACATCAGAGACAGGATGACAGTGGAACGGTGACACCGGGGGAGGGTCACAGGACGGGGGGGGACAGTGGGAGGTGAAAATGGACAGGTGACACCAGGGCTGACAATGGGAGGTGACACTGGAAGGAGACAGGATTGGGGTGACACTGGAAGCGTGGCAGGATTAGAGGTGACAGCATTACAGGTGGCACCAGGAGGTCCCCAAGGTAGGGGTGACAAGGTGACACTGGAGGGTTGACGCTAGGAGATGACAGGACCAGGTGACACAGGAGGGGGTGGAACTCAGGGACATAGGAGGTGACACAGGGCATGGACAAGTGACACTGGGGACAGGGTGACAATAGGGGAGTGACAATGGACAGGTGACACTGAGAACGGGGTGACAACAGTGGAGTGACAATGGAGAGGTGACACGGAGGACAGGTTCAATGGACAGGTGACACTGGGGACAGGGTGACAATGGGAAAGTGACAATGTACTGGTGACAATAGGGACAGGGTGACAACGGACAGGTGGCACTGGGGACAGGGTGACAATAGGGAGATGACAACGCAGGCAGTAAAACCACGGGGGTGATGACAGCAAAAAAAGGTGACACCATGGAGATGACAAAGTTGCATTGTAAGTGACAAAGTGACAACAAAGCAAGGTGGTAACAAAGGAAGGTGACACCAACGACACGAGGACACCAATAGGGTGACAATACACAGGTGACACCAACAGAGTGACAACAGACAGGCAACACTGGGACAGAGTAACACTGGACAGGTGACACCAATGGGGTGGTGACAATGGACAGGTGACACCGGGGGGATGACACTGCAGGAGGGTGGCACCAGTAGAAGAACACTGGGGACAGGGTGACAATGGGAACATGACAACGGACAAGTGACACTGGGGACAGAGTGACAATGAACAAGAGACACTCAGATGGGGTGGCACTGGGGGTGACAATGGACAAGTGACACTGGGAACAGGGTGACAATGGCAGGGTGAAACTGGGGAGCTGACACTGGGGACAGGCTGACACGGGACAGGTGACACTGGGGACAGGGTGACAAAAGCAGAGTGAAACTGGGGAGATGAAACTGGGGGCAGGGAGACAATGGGCAAGTGACACGGGAGGTGACAACAGACAACACTAGGGACAGAGTGACAATAGGAGGGTGACAAAGGACAGGTAACACCAGACAAGTGACACCGGGGACAGGATGACACTGGGGAGGTGACAATGAACAAGCAATACTGGGGACAGGGTGACACTGTGGGGTGACAAGGGGAAGGTGAGAGTGGACAAGTGACAATGGATAGGTGATACTGGGGACAAGATGACACTAGACAGGTGACACTGAGGACACGGTGACAACGGGCAAATGACAAAACGAGCAGTGACACCTTGGGGGTGACAAAGTGACAGCGGAGAGAGGCGACAAAGCACGGTGACACCGGGGTGGAGGAGGTGACAAATGTCAACAAGTGCCACCAAAATACCAACAACGAGTGACACAGCGAAGAGGGGGAAGGGTAGAGGAACCCTGGGGGGAGGTGACAGCTGTCCCCAAATGTCCCCAGGTGTCCCCACCTGTGGCCTCATTGTAGTAGACGCTGATGCGATCCAGCTGCAGGTCGCTGTCCCCGTGGTAGGTGCCCGTGGGGTCGATGCCGTGCTCGTCGCTGATCACCTCCCAGAACTGTGGGGACAGCAGGGACAGCTCAGGGACGGCCCACGAGGACGTTTGGGGCAAAAAAACGGCGATTTGGGGCAAAAAAAACCCCGTGATTTTATGAGGAAAAATGAGGATTTTTAAGGGGAAAAATACTGGCTTGGGGGCGTGGTCTGGGGGTAAAGGGGCGGGGCTTGTAGGGGTGGGATCAGCTGGGCCACGCCCACCCCAGACTTTATTTTGGGGAACAAATTGAAATTTTGGAGGGGAAAAAATATCAGGAATTTAAGGAAGAAAAATAATGAATTTTAGGAGAAACTGGGGTTTTGGGAAGCAAAATAGGGGTTAGGGGCGTGGTCTGAGGATAAAGGGGTGGGGCTTGTAGGGGGTGGGATCAGCTTGGCCACGCCCACCCCAGACTCCATTTTTAAGGGGGGGGTGGAAAATGGAATTTTGGGGAAAAACAATGAGAATTTCACAGGAAAAAGGAAATTCTGAGTTTAGGGGGAAAAATGAATTTTGGGGTGGGAAATGGGGGGTGGGGTTAAAGGGGTGGAGCTTGTGGGGGCAGGACAGGCTGGGCCACACCCACCCCAGACCCTATTTTGGAGATAAAAACAGAATTTTTGGGGAAAAAAAAAATCAGGCTTTTGAAAGAAAAAAAAAAAAATTGGGATTTTAGGGGAAAAAAGGAATTTTAGGGTGGTAAATGCAGTTTGTGGGTGTGGTCTACGATTAAAGGGGTGGGGCTTGCAGGGGTGGGACCACACCCACGCCAGATCCCATTTTGGGGAAAAAAAATGTGAATTGAGAAAAAAATTATCAGGATTTTTGGAGAAGAAAAAAATTACGATTTTTAGGGGACTTAAAAAGAATTTTGGGGTGGGAAATGGGGGGTGTGGCAGGCTGGGCCACACCCACCTCCATCTCCATTTTGGGGGGGGGGGGGGGGCAGAAATTTTGAATTTTGGAAAAAAAAAATCAGGATTTCAGGGGAAAAAAAAAAGATATTTTAGGTGAAAGAAGGAATTTTGGGGCGTGGTCTGGTCATATATGGGGCGGGGCTTAAGGAGAGGGTGGGGCCAAATCCCTTTGTTCCACCTCAAAACCCAGTTTTAGGGGAGAAAATGAGGATTTTTGGGGCAAATAAAAACAACAAAAAAAAATTTAGAACAAAATCCAGCAATTGAAAGACTTAAATTAAATTTTAGAAGAAAAAAAAAATCAGATTGTAAAGGAAATTGGGGGCGTGGCCTGGCTTAAAGGGGTGGGACACTTTGCTACACCCAAGCATCGCTTTGGGGACAAAAAAAAGGGATTTTAGGTCATTTTAGCAATAATCAGAACTGAATCTGACCCCACCCACCTCCCCTAGGCCACGGTTTTGGGGTAAAATCGATCAATTCAGGAAATTAAATTAATTTGGAGGCGTGGCCAATTAAGGAAAGAGACCTCCCCCACAACCTGGATAAGTTTTTGGGTTCAAAAATGAGGATTTTGGAGGCTTTAAAAATAAATTTCATGCGTGATCAGGTCCTAAAAGAGTGAAGCCACAACCTGCAGTGACTCTACAGCTTTTTTTAAGGTAAAAAAGGTGATTTTTAGGATTTTTTTTTACGATTTGGGGCATGGTTAAAGGGAGGGGGCGTGGCCAGAGCGGCGAGGCCACGCCCCTTCAAAAGGGCGGGAACGCGAGAAAATGGCGGCAAACGGTGAAAATTCAAAAAAAAAAAAAACTAAATACAATAAAAAAATCGGGTTTTAGACCCCAAAATGACAATTTCTACACCCAAAATCGCCTCGGGGCAGGATCTAAACTTTGTATTTTACGGTAAAATTGCAAAAATTTGGGGTTTTGGGGTTAAAATAGGGTCGGGAAAAGTGAGGGGGGGAGCATGGTCAGAGGGGAAAATGAGGTGGAAAATTGAGATTTTGGGGTTGAAAGGAAGAAGCGAGGCAAAAAAAAAATTGAGATTTTTGGATTGTGGAGGGGAAAAATGGGGTTTAAGTAAAAATTTGGGTTAAAAAGAGGAAATTTGGGGGTGAAAATTAGAAAAAATTGGTGGTTTGGGGTTGTGAAAAAGAAGAAGTTAAAAAATATAATTTTGGGCCAAGGGAAAAAAAAAAGATTAAAAAATATTAATTTTTGGAACTGAGAAAGAAAAAGGAAATAAAACCAGGCTTGAGGTAAAAAAAACCAGAACAATAAATGGGTTCAAAATGCTGGTTTTGGAGCTGGCAAAATGATTTGGTTAAAATTCAGAATTTTGGGCAAAATGGGTTAAAAACAAAAGATTTTGGGGCTGATTGGACAAACGGGTTAAAAAAAGGGCGTTTTGTGGATTGTAGGAAAAAAATAGAAAAAAAAAATTTGCGGGTAAAAATTTGAGATTTTTGGGCAAAAACTTTGAGAGATTAAATTCAGATAAAATATTCAGCATTTTTTGGTTTAAAAAACGGCATTTCAGAACGCAATGGGTTAAAATTACTTTTTTTTAATGTGGGTTTGGGGCAGAAATTGAGGATTTAGCGACAGAAAAACAGATTATGAAGGAAAAATATAAAAGGGTAAAAACTGTAAATTTTGGGGGAAAAAAATGCAGTTTTGGAGCTAAATTTTTTTTTTTGAAAACAAATTGGACTTTTTAAACGATAATATTTTTTCTAAGGTCGAAAACTTATTTTTTTTCGCTTCAAAATCCAAATTTTTGTACCTGGAGATTTAAAAACATTCCCATTTCAAGGGTTAAAAAGTCGAATTTGAGGCGTTTTAGAGAACAAAGATTTCAGTGCGGGGCAGGAAATGGAAATTTAAGGGGCAGGAAATGCGGGCTGGAGACACAAAGAGACAGATTTGGGGCTGAAAATGGCGATTTTTGGATATAAATTACATTTAAAAAATAAAAAAAACAAAAAAAAAAATCGTGTTAAATGGGGTTGTTTTCAGGCAAAAAACCAACAATTTAAGGGAAAAAAAAGAAAGATTTTTGAAGCAGCGAAATTAGAGTGATCTGAATTGTAAATTAGGAGACCTAAAACAATCTTTTTTCTGGGTAAAAATTATCGGTTTGTCCTAAAAAAAATCGATTTGAAATAAATGCAGATTTTGAAGCAAAAATTGTGGTTTTGGGGTTAAAAAAAAAGCGGCTTTGGGAGCACAAAGCTGCGATTCTTCCCCCGAACCTCCATTTTGGGGCTGGAAACCTCCATTTTAGGGCTGGAAATTCCCTCCGAGCTGCAAAAAAATCCGATTTTAACCCAAAATTATCCTTTAAAAATAATAAATCCTTCACTTTTTCCTCTTCAAAATCCAATTTTCGGGGGTAAAAATCTTGATTTTCCACAGGAAATGTTATTTTGTAGAACAAAGATGCTGAGCTGCAGCTCCCAAGCTCCATTTTGGGGCTGGAAATAAAAAGGTTTTTAGGAGGAGGAAAAAGCTGCATTTTAATAACAACAAAAAAAACCTAATCAACCACAAAAAAAATATTTTAAGCCAAAATATACGTATTTTAAGAGTTAAACTGGTTTTTTGGGAAATAAATTTATGTATTTTTAGGGGTAAAAAGGTCATTTTAGGGCACAAAGATGATACAGAGAAAGGAAAATATTAATTTTGGGGATACATACAGTAATTTAAAGACCTAAAATTAACATTAAAAAAAATATATCAAAGATCCCAAGTTTTTTATCATAAAACCTCGTAACTTAAAGCTTTAAAAAAATCCATTTTCTTGCGGTCGTTTTGGGACAAAAAAAAATTATCTTATTTTTAAGAAAAAAAAAAAAGGCCACGCGCCTCATATTCAGAGACTACAATTTTTTTATTATAGGGATTAAAACAAATTTTATTGGATTAAATTCTCCCATTTTCGGGTCTTACCCTTCCCGGGCGTCACGCCCTCGTTGAGGGTCAAAAAAAAAAAAAAATCTTTATTTGGAGACACAAAAATCTGCATTTTTGAGGTAAAAATTAGACGATTTTACCGATAAATAGCGCATTTTAGAGGAGAAAATACAGGATTTTGAGGTGGAAACAATCAATTCCGAGTCTGAAAAAAAGCACCACTTAAAATAAGATGTTAAAAAAATCCGAAACTAATCAAGTGTTAGATTCAATTCGGATTAAATTAATGCAAAAACAAATAATTTGGGGTTAAAATCCTTTAATTTGAGGCTCTTCGCCGCCATTTTGGCGCCTTCCCCGCCCATCCTCGCTAAGACCCCCTCGATTTGGGTTAAAAAACAGCAAATTGCAACTAAATTTTTTTTAAATACCGATTTAAAATCGGTTAAAAAAATATTTCTATTACAACACCCCAAAAAAGGCGATTTTAAGGCGAAACCGCCGCGTTTCGGGGCCGCCGCCCTGAGCCGCCATTTTGCGGCCGCGTGAGGGGGGGAGCGCGTTCGCGGACGGAAAATCCTCATTTAGCACCAAAATTTCCTCATTTACACCCCAAAACCACACAAACCGACACCGCCTCCTTCCCTCAGAGCTGATTTTTTAGCCCCAAAACGCCGATTTAGGGGTAAAATCCTCCCTTTTTGGGACACCCTTTGTCTTGGCGCGCGGGGGGGTGGAGGGGGGGGTCTTAAAGGGGCAACGGCGTGGCGGCGGGGAAGGAGGTGGGGCCCGGCCCGCTCACCTTAGCGCCGATCTGGTTGCCGCATTGGCCCGCCTGGATGTGCACGATCTCCCTCATGGCGGAGGCTGACGGGGGCGGCTCGGGCCCACCCGGACGGCGCGGAGGCGCTTAGAGAAATGAATAGGAAAAAAAAGGAAAGAGGCGGTGCGGCCCCTTTAAGAACGGAGCAAAAGCGCGAACGCGGCAAAGACGAAAATGGCGGCCGCGGCGGCACCGCGCGCGCTCATATAGGACAAAGCCGAGGCTCCCATTGGTCGACACCGCCCGCTTGTAGCCCTTCTATTGGTTAATGATGCTGTCATTCTAAGTTCCTGAGCTTCCATTGGTCTAAATGTCCTTTAAGCCCCTCCCTCCGGCGCTCTGGC
This sequence comes from Cinclus cinclus, assembly GCF_963662255.1. Taxonomy (NCBI): domain Eukaryota; kingdom Metazoa; phylum Chordata; class Aves; order Passeriformes; family Cinclidae; genus Cinclus; species Cinclus cinclus. The sequence continues at coordinate 683,454 of NC_085080.1, forward strand.
TCCCTCGGAGGACCGCCCCGCACCGTCTCTGTGGTCTGGTGATGATTGACAACCCCCATAGCCAATAGAAAACGCGAATGGGCGTCAGCGCGCGGAGGGTGCAGCCAATGGGAACGCGGGGGGCGGGGCCTGGCGGTGATGGCGCGGGAGGGGTGAGCGGGGGGGGGGGCTGGGGCCGCTTTTGGGGGTACCTAAGGGAATTTTGGGGCAATTTGGGGGGATTTTGGTTCCGGGGGGGTTTTGCGGTCTCCAGGAAGGATTTTCGGGTCACAGAGAGGGTTGTAGCGGTCCTTGGTGGATGTCGGAGCCTCGGGAGGCAGTTTTGGTGTGTTCCTGAGGGAGATTGAGGCGGGTGGTCTTTGAGGGGAGATGGAGGTTCCTGAGGAAAGTTTGGTGTTCCTGAGGGACGTTTGGGGGCTTGGTTTGAGAATTTGGGGTTCCGGAGAGAAATTTGGGGCTTCCTGAAGGGATTTAGGGGTCCCTGAGGGAATTTGAGGTTCAATGAGGGAAGTTTGGGATCTGTGAGAGGGTTGAAGCTTCCTGAGAGGATTTTGGGGTTCTTGACGAGAACTGGCGGTTCTGAGGGAATTTGAGGTTCCTGTGGGGGGGTTTAGGGTTCCTGAGGGAATTGGGGGTTTCTGAGGGACGTTTTGGGGTTCTCTGAGGGAACTTGAGGTTTCTGAGCGACGTTTGGGGTTCCATGAGGGATTTGGGGGTTCATGAAGGGGTTTTGGGGGTTCTGAGAGGGAGTTGGGGGTTCCATGAAGGAATTTGGGGTTCCTAAAGGGAATTTGGTGTTCCTGAAGGGAGTTTGGGGATTCCATGAGGTGGGTTGGGGTTCCCTGGGGGGGATTTCAGGTCTCTTGGGGGATCCTTGTGGGATTTTGGGACATCTGGGTGAAGCTTGGGGAGATTTTGGGGTTCCCCGGGTCGGTTTGTGGGGCAGTTTGGGGGGTCCCGGGCAGGGGGTTTGGAGTTTCTGGGGTGCTTTGGATCCTTTGGGGATCTCTGGGAGATTTGGGGGAGATTCCTCAGATAATCTGGGTGGATCCTGGGATGGTTTAGGGGGATATGGGGGGGTTTGGGAGTTCTGGGGGTGTCCCTGGAACAGTTTGGGGCCATTTTGGGGGTCCCTGTTGAGGTTTTTGGGGTCCTTGGGGAAATTTGGGGGGGTTCCTGGGAGTTTTGGCACTTTTGGTTCATTCTTGGGCTCCTTGGGGGGATTTTGGGGGGGTCCCAAAACTCCCCAACCCCCCCCCCCCCTTTGCAGGGCCCTGGAGGATCCAGCTGTGCTCCCAGATGATGGGGCCCCCCAAAAACGCCTTCCCTGCCCCCAGAACACGCCAGATGTGGCCAGGGAGGGGCCAGATCCAGATGTTGGGGACCCGAAAACACCCAGAGCTACCCAGGACGCCTCGGAGGCACCAGATGTGGCGGCAGAAACCCTGAATCCAGATGTTCTGTGGGCCAAAAATGGGCGTGGGGTGCTGCGGGTGGACAGCGACGCAGATGTGGAGGAGGAGGAGGGGCCGGATCCAGATGTGGGGCCCCCAAAATGGCTCAAAATGACCCAAAACGTGCCCGAAACTCCAGGTGTGGGGCTGAGGCCCACAAATCCAGATGTTCTGTGGGCCAAAAATGGGCGTGGGATGCTGCTGGTGGAGAGCGACGCAGATGTGGAGGACGACACGGATCCAGATGTGGAGGCCCCGGAACGACTGAAAACGACCCAAAACATCCCAGAAACTCCAGATGTGGCAGCAAAGACCCCAAATCCAGATGTTTTGGGCCCAAAAACGCCGTGTGGGGTGCGGCTGGTGGACAGCGATACAGATGTGGAGGCTGACACAGATCCAGATGTGCAGCCCCCAAAAAGGAGCAGAGTGACCCCAAACACGCCTGGGATTCCAGATGTGGAGACCCCAAATCCAGCTGTGGAAAGGCCTGAAGTCGCACACTGGGCGCTGCTGGTGGAGAGCGACACAGATGTGGAGGAGGATCCAGATGTGCAGCCCCAAAAACAGCTCGGAGTGACCCAAAACGTGCCGGAAACTCCAGGTGTGGCCGGCCCCACACTCCGCCCCCAGCTGCTGCTGGTGGACAGTGATACAGACGTGGAGGACAACGTGGATCCAGATGTGCAGTCCCGGAAAAGGCTCAGAGTGCCCCGAAAGGTGCCCAGAACTCCAGATGTGGGGGTAGAGACCCCAAATCCAGCTGTGGAAAGGCCCAAAATCGGGCACGGGACGCTGGTGGTGGACAGCGACACAGATGTGGAGGAGGATCCAGGTGTGCGGCCGCAAAAACGGCTCGGGATGACCCAACACGTGCCGGAAACGCCAGATGTGTGGCTGGCGACTCCAAATCCAGATGTGCTGGGCCCCGAAATCAGGAGCCAGGCGCTGGTGGTGGACAGCGACACAGATGTGGAGGAGAATCCAGATGTGGAGCCCCTGGAACGACTGAAAAATACCCAAAATGTGCCTGAAACTCTAGATGTGGCCGCAAAGGCCCCAGATCCAGATGTTTTGGTCCCCAAATTCAGGAGCCCGGCGCTGCTGGTGGACAGCGACACAGATGTTGAGGAGGAGGGGCCAAATCCAGATGTTGAGCCCCCCAAAAAGCTCCGAACGGCCCCAGATGTGCCTGAAATCCCAGATGTGCGGCTGAAGACCCCAAATCCAGATGTTGGGCCCACCAAGAATGGGTGTCCGGCACCGCTGGGTGACAGCGACACAGATGTGGAAGAGGAGGGGCCGGATACAGATGTTGGATCCCAAAAAAGACCAAAGCCAGCCCCAGACGTGCCCGAGGCTCCAGATGTGAGGTCAAAAAGGCCAAATCCGGATGTTTGGGGCAGAGGGATCAGGTGTGGGGCACTGCTGGAGGACAGCGAGACAGATGTGGAGGAGGGGGAGGGGGAAGAGGCCGATCCAGATGTGCGGCCCTCAGAAAGACGGAAAACAACCCAAAACCTGCCCGGAACTCCCGATGTACCCGCACAGGCCCCAGATCCAGCTGTTGGAGGCCCTGAATCCAGATGTGGAGCCCCGGTGGTGGAGAGCAACACAGATGTGGAGGAGGAGCCGGGGCCAGATGTGCCGCCCTCAAAAAGACAGAAAACGACCCAAAACATGCCCAGAACTCCAGATGTGGAGGAGGAAGGGGAGTCAGATCCAGATGTGGCCACCCAGCTGTTCCTCTTCCCAAATCCAGATGATGGGAGCCCAGAACGACTCAAAATGACCCAGAACCCACCCAAAATTCCAGATGTGGAGGAGGAAGAGGGGTTGGACTCAGATGTGGCCACCCAGCTGTTCCTCTCCCCAAATCCAGATGTTGGGAGGCCAAAACGACTCCAAATTACCCAGAACCCACCCAAAATTCCAGATGTGGAGGAGGAGTCGTCAGATCCAGATGTGGCCACCCAGCCGTTCCTGCCCTCCCCAGATGTTGGGGGCCCTGAAATGCCCCCAAAGGACGCCAAAATTCCAGATGTGGAGGGGCGGCCCTCCCTGCATCCAGATGTGGCCACCCAGCTGTTCCTGCCTCTAAACCCAGATGTTGGGAGCCCCAAACACCTCAAAATTATCCAGAACCCACTTAAAATTCCAGATGTGGAGGTGAAAACCCCAGATCCAGATGTAGAGGAGGAGGACTCTGATCCAGACATGGCCACCCAGCTGTTCCTCTCCCCAAATCCAGATGTTGGGAGTACAAAACACCTGAAAATTACCCAGAACTGTCCCAAAATTCGAGATGTGGAGGAGGAAGAGGGGTTGGACCCAGATGTGGCCACCCAGCTGTTCCTCTCCCCAAATCCAGATGTTTGGAACCCCAAACAACTCCAAATTACCCCAAAACCACCTAAAAGTCCAGATGTGGAGGTGAGAATCCCAGATCCAGACGTGGAGGAGGAGTCGGATCCAGATGTGGCCACCCAGCCGTTCCTGCCCTCCCCAGATGTTGGGAGCCCAGAAAGCCCCAAAACGCCCCCAAAGGACCCCAGAATTCCAGATGTGAAGGGGCGGCCCTCCTCAGATCCAGATGTGGCCACCCAGCTGTTCCTGCCCCCAAATCCAGATGTTGGGAGCCCAAAACACCTCAAGATCACCCAGAACCCACCTAAAATTCCAGATGTAGAGGAGGAGGAGGAGGAGTCTGATCCAGATGTGGCCACCCAGCTGTTCCTCTCCCCAAATCCAGATGCTGGGAGCCCAAAGCAACTCAAAGTGACGCAGAACCATCCCAAAATTCCAGATGTGGAGGAGGAAGGGGAGCCGGATCCAGATGTGGCCACCCAGCTGTTCCTGCCCCGGGTTCCAGATGTGGAAGCCTGCCCGAGTCCAGATGTTCCGGGCCCAAACCAACCCCAAACGGCCCCCAATTACCCCGCAATTCCAGATGTGTGGGCGGGGACCCCAGATCCAGATGTGGATGGGGAGGAGGACTTTGCTGTGGCCACCCAGCTGTTCCTGCCCCCCGATCCAGATGTTGGGCCGCCAAAAACACCCAAGGCTCCCCAAGGACCGCCCGAAATTCCAGATGTGGTGGCGGGGACCCCAGATCCAGATGTGCAGGGGCCAGGAAGCCCCAAAACGGCCCCGAGGGAGCCCCCGGATCCAGATGTGGAGCCGACCCCAAATCCAGATGTTGGGGATCCCCCGGGCCCCGCCCAGGAGGGCGCTGAAGCTCCGCCCACCCCACAGGTGAATTTTGGGGGGGTCCCGGGTGGGATCTGGGGGGAATTTGGGAGGTTCAGGTGAATTTTGGGGTATCCAAGGGACTTTTGGGGTGAATTTGGGAGATCTTGGGGGATCCCTGGAAGGATTTTGGGGTGAATTTGGGGTTCCCAGGTGAATTTTTGGGGTTCCAGGTGATTTTTGGGGGGAATTTTGGTGTTCCCAGGTGAATTTTTTGGGGGGGGTTCCAGGTGGAATTTGGGGGGGGGGGTCTCCGGTGGAATTTTTGGGGTGAATTTTTGAGAGATTTTGGGGTTTCCCAGGTGAATTTTTGGGGGTCCCCAGGTGGATTTTTGTGGTGTCCCAGGTGCATTTTTTGGGATTCTGGGTGGAATTTGGGGAGTTCCTGGGAGGATTTTGGGGGTGAATTTGGGGGACTCTGGGATTCCCAGGTGAATTTTTGGGGTGAATTTGGGGGATTTTGGCATTCTCAGGTGAATTTTTGGGGTCTCCAGGTGGAATTCTGGAGTGAATTTGGAGAATTTGGGGGAGGTCCCAGGTGGATTTTGGGGTGTCCCAGGTGGATCTTTTGGGTTTCCGGGTGCATTTTGGGGAGTCCCTGGGAGGATTTTAGGGGGAATTTGGAAAATTTTGGAGGGTCCTTGGGAGAATTTGGGGGTGAATTTGAGGGATTTTGGGGGTCCCCAGGTGAATTTTTGGGGTGAATTTGGGGGTCCCAGGTGAATTTAGGGTTCCCAGGCAGATTTTGGGGTGAATTTCAGAGATTTTTGGGGGGGGTTCAAGGTGGAATTTTGGGGGTGAATTTGGGGGATTTTGGGGTTTCCCAGGTGAATTTCGGGGTGAATTTTGGGGATTTCAGGGTTCTCGGGTGAGTTTTGGCATTCTAAGGTGAATTTTGGGGGTTCTCAGGTGAATTTTGGGGTTCCCAGGTGAATTTTTGGGGTTCTCAGGTGAATTTTGGGGCTCCCATTCCATGTTGGGGTCCCCACCTTGGCCCCTCCCCCCCAGGTTCGGCGCAGTCAGCGATTGGCTGAGAGCAGAGGGGGAGGGGCCTGTCCTGGCCCGGCCCCCACCCCGAGCTCCAAACCCCGCCCCCAGAGGAGACAGAGCCAATCACGTCCTGGTCTTGGAGAGGCCACGCCCTCTGTGGCCATAAAAGGAAATGGGCGGGGCTCAGCATCGGCCCCGCCCCCGCAGGAGGAAGAACCAGCAGGGGGCGCCAACAGCCGGCTCCGCCCCCAGAGAGCGCCAGGCCCCGCCCACATCCGGGTAAGGACCAGTACGGACCAGTACAGACCGGTACGGACCAGTACAGACCGGTACGGACCAGTATGGAGCAGTACAGACCAGTATGAGGCAGTACAGACTGGTACGGACCAGTATAAGCCACTATAGACCGGTATGGACCAGTATATGCCAGTATAGACCAGTATGGAGCGGTATGGACCAATACAGACCAGTACGGAACCAGTACGGACCACTATAGCCCAGTACGAACCAGTACAGACTAGTATGGATCAGTACGGACCAGTATGGAGAAGTATGGACCACTATAGACCAGTATGAGGTAGTACAGACCATTACAGACCAGTATGGACCAGTATAAGCCACTGTAGACCAGTATGAACCAGGACAGACTGGAATGAAATAATATAAACCAGTATAGACCAGTACAGACCAGTATAAACCAGTACAGACCAGTATGAAGCAGTATAAACCAGTACAGACCAGTATGAACCAGTACAGACCAGTGCCCCCTCCCCCCCACCGTGTCCCCAGCTGCTGTTCCTGGGGGTGATGGCAGCACCGGGGATGTCCCCAGAGTGTCCCCAAAGTGTCCCCAAAGTGTCCCCAGGCCTGGTGGCACTCAGGGATGTCCCCAGTGTCCCCAAAGTGTCCCCAAAGTGTCCCCAGGCCTGGTGGCACTCAGGGATGTCCCCAATGTCCCCAGGTGCTGTCCCCAGGTCTGGTGGCACTCAGGGATGTCCCCAATGTCCCCAGGTGCTGTCCCCAGGTCTGGTGGCACTCAGGGATGTCCCCAATGTCCCCAGGTGCTGTCCCCAGGTCTGGTGGCACTCAGGGATGTCCCCAATGTCCCCAGGTGCTGTTCACTGGCCTGGTGGCACTCAGGGATGTCCCCAATGTCCCCAGGTGCTGTTCACTGGCCTGGTGGCACTCAGGGATGTCCCCAATGTCCCCAGGTGCTGTCCCCAGGTCTGGTGGCACTCAGGGATGTCCCCAGTGTCCCCAGGTGCTGTCCCCAGGTCTGGTGGCACTCAGGGATGTCCCCAATGTCCCCAGGTGCTGTCCCCAGGTCTGGTGGCACTCAGGGATGTCCCCAATGTCCCCAGGTGCTGTCCCCAGGCCTGGTGGCACTCAGGGATGTCCCCAGTGTCCCCAGGTGCTGTTCACTGGCCTGGTGGCACTCAGGGATGTCCCCAGTGTCCCCAGGTGCTGTCCCCAGGCCTGGTGGCACTCAGGGATGTCCCCAATGTCCCCAGGTGCTGTTCACTGGCCTGGTGGCCTCCCCGGCTCTCTTGGTGGCCCTGAGCTCGCTGGGTGGCACCGAGGCCACCTCGGTGCACGACTGCAGCCACCTGGTGACCGATGGCATCCGCAGGACCCTGAAGTTCCTGTGTGCCCTGGCCAGGGGTGTCCCCATTGTCACCCCCCAGTGGCTCATCCAGGTGACATCGGGTTGGGGACATTGGGGATGCTGGGGACACTGGGGGGGTTGGGGACACTGAGGGGACATTGGGGGCACTTTGGGGACGTTGAGGACACTTTGGGGACGTTGAGGACGTGGGATTTGGGGATAATGGGGACGTTGACAGGGGTTGGGGACATTGGGGACATTTGGGACAGCGGAGACATTTGGGATATTGGGGGGTTGGGGACACTGGGGACACTTTGGGGACATTGGGGAGGGTTGGGGACACTGGGGACATTCTGGGGAATTGGGGACATCGGGGACACTTTGGGGACATTGGGGACCCTGAAGTTCCTGTGTGCCCTGGCCAGGGGTGTCCCCGTTGTCACCCCCCAGTGGCTCATCCAGGTGACATCGGGGTCTTGGGGACATTGGGGACACTGAGGGGACATTGGGGGAGTTGGTGACATTGGGGACAGCAGAGACATTGGGGACATTTGGGATATTGAGGGGGTTGAGGACACTGGGGACACTTTGGGGACATTGGGGACACTTTGGGGATGTTGGGGACATGGGATTTGGGGATTTGGGGACACTGGGGAGGGTTGGGGACACTGGGGACATTCAGGGGAACTTGGTGACAATGAAGGGAATTTGGGGACAAGGAGAGGGCATTTGGGGACACAAGGGTGGCCTTGGGGACATTGAGGGGGGCCCTGGGTACATTGGGGACAGGGGGGTGGCACTGGGGCCATTGGGGATTTGGGGACACTGGGGTGGCCTTGGGGACTTTGGGGACACAGACGGAGGAACCTGGGGACAGCAGGAGGGATGTGGGGACAGTAAAAGGGACTCTGGGGACAAGTGGGGTGGCCTTGGGGACAAAGGGGTGGCCTTGGGGACAGTGTGGGGGGGGTTGGTGGTTTGGGGTGGCCCTGGGGAGTCGGTGGTGACCCCGGTGTCCCCAGAGTTCCCACGGTGGCCCTGTGTGACCCCGGTGTCCCCAGAGTTCCCATGGTGGCCCTGTGTAACCCCGGTGTCCCCAGAGTTCCCACGGTGGCCCTGTGTGACCCCGGTGTCCCCGGTGTCCCCAGAGTTCCCACGGTGGCCCTGTGTGACCCCGGTGTCCCCGGTGTCCCCAGAGTTCCCACGGTGGCCCTGTGTGACCCCGGTGTCCCCAGAGTTCCCACGGTGGCCCTGTGTGACCCCGGTGTCCCCGGTGTCCCCAGAGTTCCCACGGTGGCCCTGTGTGACCCCGGTGTCCCTGGTGTCCCCAGAGTTCCCACGGTGGCCCTGTGTGACCCCGGTGTCCCCGGTGTCCCCAGAGTTCCCACGGTGGCCCTGTGTGACCCCGGTGTCCCCAGAGTTCCCACGGTGGCCCTGTGTGACCCCGGTGTCCCCGGTGTCCCCAGAGTTCCCACGGTGGCCCTGTGTGACCCCGGTGTCCCCAGAGTTCCCATGGTGGCCCTGTGTAACCCCGGTGTCCCCAGAGTTCCCACGGTGGCCCTGTGTGACCCCGGTGTCCCCGGTGTCCCCAGAGTTCCCACGGTGGCCCTGTGTGACCCCGGTGTCCCCAGAGTTCCCACGGTGGCCCTGTGTGACCCCGGTGTCCCCGGTGTCCCCAGAGTTCCCACGGTGGCCCTGTGTGACCCCGGTGTCCCCAGAGTTCCCACGGTGGCCCTGTGTGACCCCGGTGTCCCCGGTGTCCCCAGAGTTCCCACGGTGGCCCTGTGTGACCCCGGTGTCCCCAGAGTTCCCATGGTGGCCCTGTGTAACCCCGGTGTCCCCAGAGTTCCCACGGTGGCCCTGTGTGACCCCGGTGTCCCCGGTGTCCCCAGAGTTCCCACGGTGGCCCTGTGTGACCCCGGTGTCCCCAGAGTTCCCACGGTGGCCCTGTGTGACCCCGGTGTCCCCGGTGTCCCCAGAGTTCCCACGGTGGCCCTGTGTGACCCCGGTGTCCCCAGAGTTCCCATGGTGGCCCTGTGTAACCCCGGTGTCCCCAGAGTTCCCACGGTGGCCCTGTGTGACCCCGGTGTCCCCGGTGTCCCCAGAGTTCCCACGGTGGCCCTGTGTGACCCCGGTGTCCCCAGAGTTCCCACGGTGGCCCTGTGTGACCCCGGTGTCCCCGGTGTCCCCAGAGTTCCCACGGTGGCCCTGTGTGACCCCGGTGTCCCCAGAGTTCCCACGGTGGCCCTGTGTGACCCCGGTGTCCCCGGTGTCCCCAGAGTTCCCACGGTGGCCGCCCGTTGTCCCCAGGTCCCTTCCTGCCCCGGGACCCCCCCCTGGAGCGGCGTCTCGGCTTCCGGCTGCGCCCGGCGCTGGCCCGGGCACGGTGCCACCCCCTGCTGCAGGTGACAGTGTCCCCAAATGTCCCCAATGTCCCCAAATGTCCCCAGTGTCCCCTCAATGTCCCCGAATGTCCCCAAATGTCCCCAATGTCCCCAAATGTCCCCAGTGTCCCCTCAATGTCCCCGAATGTCCCCAATGTCCCCCAGAGTCCCCAATGTTCCCAGTGTCCCCAAATGTCCCTGAATGTCCCCAAATGTCCCCAGTGTCCCCTCAATGTCCCCAGTGACCCCTCAATGTCCCCAATGTCCCCAAATGTCCCCAATGATGTCCCCAATGTCCCCAGTGTTCCCAAATGTTCCCAATGTTCCCAAATGTCCCCAGTGTCCCCTGAGTGTCCCCGCTGTCCCCTGTGTCCCCAGGGCTACCAGGTCCACGTCACCCCCAGTGTGCAGCCGTGTCCCCAGGACATGCAGGACATTGTCACCTGCTGTGGTGGCACCTTCCTGCCACAGCTGCCCCGGGAGCACGCGGTGAGGGGACAGCGGGGACAGCGGGGGGACACTGGGGACACCTGGGGGGGTTGGGGACACCTGGGGGGGTTGGGGACAGCGGGGGGACACTGGGGACACCTGGGGGGGGTTGGGGACACCTGGGGGGGTTGGGGACACCTGGGGGGGGTTGGGGACAGCGGGGGGGGTTGGGGACACCTGGGGGGGGTTGGGGACACCTGGGGGGGTTGGGGACACCTGGGGGGGGTTGGGGACACCTGGGGGGGTTGGGGACACCTGGGGGGGTTGGGGGACATTGGGGGACATTGAGGACATTGGGGACAGGGGGGACATTGGGGACATTGGGGGACATTGGGGACATTGGGGACATTGGGGACATTGGGGGACATTGGGAACATTGGGGGTGTTTGGGATTTCTCTGGTTTTGGGGTTTTTTGGGGTTTTGGGGTTTTGGGGTTTTTGATTTTTTGGGGGTTTTTGGGATTTTGGGGGGGATTTCTTTCTGGAGTTGGGATTTGGGGTTTTTTTGGTTTGTTTTTAATTTTTTATGGGATTTCCCTCTGGGCTTTTGGGGTTTTTTTTCCGTGTGGGTTTTTTGTTTTGTTCTTGGGGGTTTGGGGGATTTTTGGGGATTTTTTTTGTTGTTTTATTTTTGGGGTTTTTTTGTGTTTTTTGTTTGTTTTGTTGTTTTTCTTTGGGTTTTTTTTGTTTTGTTTTGTTTCTTGTGGGGTTTTTGTGGGTTTTTTATTATTTTGGTTTGGTTTGGGTTTTTATGGTTTTTTTGGGGGAAGATTCCTCTCGTTTAGTTTTTTGCATTTTTTTCCTTCGTTTTTTCCTTTTTTTCTCCTTTTTTTTCCTTATTTTCCTTTTTTCCTTTTTTTCCTTCTTTTTTTTCTTTTTCTTCCTTTTTTTCCTTTTTCTCCTTTTCTTCCTTTTTTTCCCTTTTTCCTTTTTTTCTTTTTTCCTTTTTTTCTTTTTTCCTTTTTACCTTTTTTCTTTTTTCTTTTTTCCCTTTTTCTTCCTTTTTACTTTTTTCTTTTTTCCTTTTTTCCCTTTTTCTTTTTTCCTTTTTTCTTTTTTTCTTTTTATTTCCTTTTATTTCCTTTTTTACCTTTTCTCCTTTTTATTCTTTTTCTTCCTTTTTTAAATTTTATTTCCTTTTCTTCCTTTTTCTTCCTTTTTTTCTTTTTTCGTTTTCTTCCTTTTTCCTTTTTTTCCCTTTTTCCTTTTTCTTCCTTTTTTTTCCTTTTTTTCCTTTTTTTTTCCTTTTTCTTTCTTTCTTCCCCCTTTTTTTTCCTTTTTCTTCCTTCCTGTTTTTTTCCCTTTTTTTTCTGTCTTCCTCCTTTTTTTCCTTTTTCTTCCTTTTTTTTCCCTTTTTTTTCTTTCTTTCCCCCATTTTTTTCCTTTTTCTTCCTTTTTTTCCCTTTTTCTTTCTTCCCCCCTTTTTCTTCCTTTTTCTTCCTTTTTTCCTTTTTTTTCTTTTTTTTCTTTTTTCTTTTTCCTTTTTTTCTTTTTTTCCTTTTTTTTCTTTCTTCCCCCCCTTTTTCTTCCTTTTTCTTCCTTTTTTCTTTTTTTTTCTTTTTTCTTTTTTTCCTTTTCTTTCCCTTTTTCTCCTTTTTTCCCTTTTTTCCTTTTTTTTTCCTTTCTTCCCCCCTTTTTCTTCCTTTTTCTTCCTTTTTTCTTTTTTCTTTTTTTTCCTTTTTTTCCCCTTTTTTTTCCTTTTTTCCCTTTTTTCCTTTTTTTTTCTTTCTTCCCCCCCTTTTCTTCCTTTTTCTTCCTTTTTCTTCCTTTTTTTCTTTTTTTTTCTTTTTTCTTTTTTCCTTTTCTTTCCCTTTTTCTCCTTTTTTCCCTTTTTTCCTTTTTTTTTCTTTCTTCCCCCCTTTTTCTTCCTTTTTCTTCCTTTTTTCTTTTTTTCTTTTTTTCCTTTTTTTCCCCTTTTTTTTTCCTTTTTTCCCTTTTTTTCCTTTTTCTTTCTTTCTTCCCCCCTTTTTCTTCCTTTTCTTCCTTTTTTCCCCTTTTTTTTCCTTTCTTCCATTTTTTCCCCTTTTTTCCTTTTTTTTTGCTTTCTTCCTTTCTTTCCTTTTTCTTTCTTTCTTCCCCCCCTTTTTCTTCCTTTTCTTCCTTTTTCCCCCTTTTTTTTCCTTTTTTCCATTTTCCCCTTTTTTTTTCTTTTTTTTTGCTTTCTTCCCCCCCCCTTCTTTCCTTTTTCTTCCTTTCTTTCCTTTTTCTTTCTTTCTTTCTTCCCCCCCTTTTTCTTCCTTTTCTTCCTTTATTTCCCCTTATTTTTCTCTCCCCCCCCCCCTTTTTTCCCCTTTTTCTTCCTTTTTTTTCCCTTCTTTCCCTCCTTTTTCTTTCTTTCTCCTCCCCCCCTTTATTTTTTTTTCCCCTTTTAACCCTTTCTTTCCCCGCAGCCCCACGTGCTGGTGATCTCTTGTCCCCAGGACCGGGCTCTCTGCGCTCCGGCCGTGGCCGCGCGGCTCCCGCTGCTCTCGGCCGAGCTCCTGCTCTCGGGGGTCCTGAGGCAACGCCTCCCCCTCGACCCCTTCCTTCTCTGCCCCCAAAAAAACCCCCCAAACCCCACCCAAAAACCCAAAAATCCCGTTCGGAAAAATTCAAATCCCTCCCCGAAATCCAAAAATCCCGCTCAGAATACGCCAAGAAACACAAATTCCACCTCAAAATCTCAAAATGCAGCTCGGAGAAAATCAAATTCCACCCAAAAATCCAACAGTTCAAATCCGACACCGATGTGTGAAAATCCCGCTCAGAAAAATTCAAATTCCACACAAAAAACCAGAAATTCAGATTCCACCCCAAAATCCCAAAATCCCCTTCAAAGAAACTCAGATTCCACCCAAAAACCCAGAAATTCAAATCCGACCCCAAAATCCCAAAATCCCGCTCAGAAAAATTCAAATTCCACCCAAAAATCCAAAAATTCAAATTCCACCCCAACCCACGAAAACCTCGCTCAAAATACCCCAAATCCCACCCAAAATTCAAAAAATCCCCCCCAAAACCAAAAAAATCCCACCCAAAAAATCCCAGATCCCTCCAGAAACTCCAAAAATTCTGCCCAGAAAACCCCAAATCCCTCCCCAAAAAACCCAAACCAGCCCCGAGATCCCTCAGGGAGTCCCAACCCCGATTTTGGGGTCCCAAATTCCCCCCTGGATCCCCCCCAGGAGCTCCCCAGGACCCGGAGTGGGTGGAGACCCCCCCCAAATTCAGGTACCCCCCAAAAATCCTCAAATCCCGCTCAAAAACCCAAAAATCCCCCCCAAAAAACCCAAAATGCCCCCCAAAAAACCCAACCCCATCCCTACCCAAATTTTGGGGGCTCCACTCCCCCCCCGAGCCCCCCCCGGACCCGGAGTGGGTGGAGACCCCCCCAAAATCCCCCCCAAAAAAAACCAAATTCAGGGAACCCTCAAAAAACCCCAAACCCACCCAAAAAAGCCCCAAAACGACCCCGGGGTCACTCTGAGGATCCCGAGCCCGATTTTGGGGTTCAAGAGCCCCCCAGAACCCGAAGTCGTCGGGAATCCCCCCAAAATCCTCTTGGGGACCCCCAAAACCCCCCAAATCCACCCCAAAAAACCCCAAATCCACCCCAAACAAACCCAAACCATCCCCGAGGTTCCAACCCCAATTTTGGGGTCCCAAATCCCCCCCAGGAGCCCCCCAGGACCAGGAGCAGACAGAGACCCCCCCCAATTTTGGGAACCCCCCCAAATCCACCCCAAAGAGCCCCAAAACGGCCCCAAAATCCCACAAATTCTACCCAAAAGCGACCCCGGGGTCCCCACCCCGATTTTGGGGTGACCGAGCCCCCCCCGAGCCCCCCCCGCACCCGGAGCCGCCGGGGACCCCCCCGGAACCCCCCAAAACTCGGGGACCCCCCAATAAAGTGAATTTGGCGAGAAAAAAAACCAAAAAAAATCCCAAATTTTGGTGGGGGAGGGGAGGGGGGAGCTGGGGGGGGGTTGGGGACAGCGGGGACTCCCCGGGGTGGCTTTGGGGGGGGGGGAGGGGGGTTGGGGACACTTTTGGGGACCCCCCAGGGGGTGTTTGGGGACATTTGGGACCCCCTTGGGGACTTTGGGGACACCAAGGACCCTTTTGGGGACCCCCACGGGGACACTCTGGGGACATCAGGGTCCCTTGGGGACATTTGGGACCCCCCTTAGGACACCGGGGACCTTTTTGGGGACATCTGGGACCCCCTTTGGGAATCTGGGGACAGCGGGGACCCCCTTGGGGACACTTTTCGGGACATCAGAGACCCTTTGGGGACATTTTGGGGACATTGGGGACCGTCCTGAGGACACCGGGGACCCTTTTGGGGACACTTTGGGGACATCTGGGACCCCTTTTAGGAATTTGGGGACATCAGAGACGCCCTGGGGACATTTTGGGGACACCAAGGACCCTTTGGGGGCTATTGGGGATCCCCTTGGGGACTTCGGGGACATTTTTGGGACCATTCTGGGGAAGCCCCAGGAGGGTTGGGGACATCAGGGACCCTTCAGGGGACACTTTGGGGACATCAGAAACCCCCTGGGGACCCCCATGGGGACACTCTGGGGACATCAGAGACTCCATTGGGATGGTGGTGGTGGCCTTGGGGACACTGAGGACCCGCTTGGGAATTTGGGGACCCCCCCCTAGGGACTACAAGGACACTTTGAGGACACCAGGGACCTTTTTGGGGACATTGGGGACCCCTTGGGGACATTTGGGGACCGTCCCGAGGACACCGGGTACCCTTTTGGGGACATCTGGGACCCGCTTTGGGAATTTGGGGAGACCAGGGACCCTTGGGGATGTTATCAATGAGCACAACGGGCCATTTTAGCCAATTAAAATAGCAATTTATTGGAAAGAAAAGCAAAATGCAGCGCTGGGCGACAGGGGAGTCACCGCTCCACCAACTGCCGCGCCGACCGCGGTTTTCAGTTCTCTTTTTAAGCACCCGCTCTTCTTCTTGAGTCATCCTCTTGGTGCTTATCGCGCGTGCTCCGGCAGTTGATAGGGGTTCGTTTTCTACCTTCTGGTGGTCGTTGATGAAGGCCCTCGCGAGTCTTCCTCAGTGTCTTCTTCTTGACTTGGGCTGCAAAAAGTTCTTACGCAACCTTATAAGTATTGATTGCAACACTATTTGTTCTTTATAACTAGTTTCACTTACGTCTTTAAACACAGCTGCAGTTACTGATTTACATTGTTCTTAACCTTATACGGACAGTGAACAAAAAGGGACTTCTGTTTCTTATCACAATCCCCCCTTTTCCTTTTTACTCTTTTTGTTCATTAAATCTAGCTAATTCCCTTCTACTAAGTTCCAAATGCTTTTCTGTCTTTATTCCAGACAGGGGTTCATATTTAGCTCTAATTAGCATTAAATGAGCGGCTTCCAATCTTCCCTTAACTATGTTAATGAGCTTATTAAAAATACATGCTCCAAACGTCAGGGTCAAAATAAACAATATCAAGGGTCTTGCTATGGTAGACAACAAGGTAGTTAACCAGGGAGAATGATTAAACCATGACTCATACCAACTTTGCTGAGTCTCTCGTTCCTTCTTCCGTTGTTCCAGCTGCTTTCGAAGTTCAGCCATGGTGTCTATAACTATGCCGGTATGGTCTGCATATGTGCAACATTCTTCCCTTAAAGCCACACATAATCCTCCTTGTTGCAATAATAATAAGTCTAACTTTCTGCGATTCTGCAGCACTACTTCAGATAAAGACCTTAATGATTTTACTAAGCCATCAATTGCCTTTTCCATTCTGTTCAAGTCTTCATCTACTGATACCCTTAAAGCTCTCATCCCTTGCTGTTGTTGTATTAATGAAGCTGCTCCAGTACCAATCCCAACTCCCCCAACACTTAATAATACTGCTACTGTAAGTGCTGTAAAGGGTTTCCTTTTTGCTAGGTGATGTTCAGGGGTAATTTGGTGTTTCGGTACGTAGTCCCTCGTGTGATATGATATACGAGGGATAATAAGAACCTGAACACAGTATTCTGATGTTTCATTAAAGTGTTGGATGCTTAAACAGGGAGTAATTCCTAAATTGTTGCAGATCCATTTAGCATTTGCTGCAGGAATAAGCTATTGAGCAGGTTTCCGGATATCATGAATAGACATTCTTACTTGACAGAGATGGTCTTTTTCTGGGGGTACATTTCCTACGCACCTTCCCTTCCCTATCACTTGAGTCAGTGATAATCCGGGGGTGTCCTCTCTTCCTTTTTTCCATAAACATTCCCTGGGGTTTGTTCCATTGATTCGTTTAGATTTTGCTGTGGAGCCCAAGGCCTCATATAGGGGAGGTCTCATCATATAACATAGCCAGCACCCCTCTGTCAAATTCGGGTACGTATGGTTTAATACCGTGACGGTAGCTTGTAATGTTTTCCACAGCGCATTGTATCCTCTAAAGGATTGATAGTTTTCAATTTCAACTTCTGTCTCATTTTCTGTCTCATTTTTCCCTGGAACTAAGATTTTAGTCTGATTTTCTGTACTCTCACCCCCTATAACTGGATTTGGCCCTATCGGCTCCAAATCATATGGTATAGGTTCCTTTTTTATCTGGATCAAATTTCCGAAATCACGCCCATCTTTCCAGTGCCTAATTCCCCACGTCCGGCCTATCAGCCATCCTGCGTCTTCTGGTTGAGAAGCATTTAAAAATATAAATGTACAATTTCCTCGACAACTGGGGGAATTACACCAGCCAGAATCCCATGACCATGGGGTTTTACAACCTTTAGGACTCCAACTTTACTTTAAGAAATTTGTCAGGCCCAGCTCCCGGTTTCTATCCAAATGCAATGGTCTTACAACCCCAATATCCACAATAATATTCTCCCGGATAATTACAATAGGACCTCCCGGGATTTGAGGCAGGGCACATATAAAAGCTTGTATGATTTAAGGGACCACAATGTTGTACTTTAGTTAAATTACAAACTCCTGCTGTAAAACTTGGGGCTTCAGAGGAGATGACAGACTGGAGCTCATGCTTTGTATCATGACTTTCCCATCTACTTAAGGTCCACTTAAAAGGTTCATGGTCAGCTGCTATTGGTTTTATAATAAATCCTAAAAATATTCCCATTACACATACCTTTAGAGTTGTGGGTTGCTTATGGCCGAAACTAATTTGTTGTTTGTAAATTCTTTTTGTTTTATTTCCCTTGTTACCCTCTTTTCGGCCTGGGGTTCACACGTGGGTGAGTACCTTAGTGGTAACTAAATTGGGAGGCTCTTTTTCCCCACTGTTCACCCTTCTGCCTCGCCCCCCAACTAGATTGCGGCTAGCTGCGGGGTAACCCATCTTCACGGCAGCAAGGATGTTCTTCAGGGGTAGAGCTTGCTCCCCTCCTCCACTTTCTTCTTGTGGCATGCCAATTTTTGTCCTTTACTGGTGGGGTGTCACACCTCAATCCTTTTACTTGTTTTCGGCACTCCGCCTTCACAATATCCGTGTTATACGGTCCCACAGGCTCGTTAGAGTGATAACAACAAAGTTCGGGGTTTATACCTTTAGAAAATATTTGCCACCAGGATGGGGATCCCACTTTAAGCTCTCGAGCTGCTACTTTCTGACTTAGGGCCAGGGCAGTCAGCTCGCGCTGTTCCCCCCAACAGGGTTGACACACACTTCTAGGAGCCCGCCCTCTTCGGCAATGAACCCACCACAACTCTTTACAGATTTTACAACAAAAACATATAAATGGATAACAATTACAATCTAACCAACTACAAACTATTCTTATATTATTGTGATCAACATTTTCTTCCCCATTATATAACTTATCTTTATTTATTAATCTTATTTCTCGATAGTAGGGTTGTTGGGTAAGTTTTTCTAAATATTCACAATATCCAGGTGGTTCTGAAGTTCCAATCAGTTCTTTCTGCAACACTCAATTATCCCCTACCCAAATGTCCCCAGCGTCCATTTAGGATAAAGTCCTTGTTAAAGTAAACTTCAAATCTCCAGGTGTTCCTTTGATATTCCACTGAGGATCCTTGTTTTTGGAGAATTCTGATGGATTTATGGGTCCTTTTATTCGACTAGCATGAGTCCATCCTTTCTCTGCTGTTCGTACTGCCGTATCAGTGGTGAGTAGTACTAAATACGGTCTCTCCCACTTCGGGGTTAACGGGTTCTCTTTCCAGCTCCGGACCAGGACCCAATCTCCCGGCTGCACCTGGTGTAACATAAGATCTAAAGGTGGTCTTTGGGCCCATATTCCTTTCTCTCACAATTGTTTTCTGTATTTCATTAATACAGTAAGGTACTTGTTTAAATGTTGATCATCAATGTTAGGATTATTTTGTACCTTTTCTAAATTGTATGGCATTCCATATAACATTTCAAAAGGTGACAATCCGATATCAGCCCGTGGCTGAGTCCGAATATTTAATAGGGCCAGCGGAATACATTTCACCCATGACAATTTGGTTTCCAATACCAATTTTGTTAATTGCTTCTTTATTTCCCCATTCATTCTTTCTACCCTTCCTGAACTTTGAGGATGGTAAGGTGTATGTTGCTCCCATCTAATTCCTAACACTTCAGCCAATTCCTGTGTTATTTTGGATGTAAAATGTGGACCCTTATCTGAGTCGATGGTTTCAGGTACCCCATATCTGGGCACTATTTCTTCCAGCAAAATCTTCACAACTGTTTTGGCAGTTTCCCTGGTTGTTGGGAATGCTTCTACATAATGTGTTAAGTGGTCCACTATTACCAGAAGATATCTGGTTCTTCCTACTTTGGGTAGTTCTGTAAAATTTATTTGTAAATTTGCAAATGGCCTTTTTGACACCGGTCGTCCCCCTGGAAGTAGTTTTCTTAGGTTGCTACGATTGACTCGAAGGCAGGTGGGACAGTTTTTGGTAATGTGTTTAGCCAAATTCTGTACTCCAATGCTCATAAATTTGGTTGCAAAATGATCAACTAATCCTTGGGCCCCCCAGTGTGTTCCTGGTCGTGTGTGTGTCCCTTGGTGTAGTCTATACAGCATTCGTTGGGCCACTGCCTTAGGTAATACTTCTCGCCCATCTTCCATCACCCATCTCCCCTCTTTTTCCTTTATTCCCATTTTTTTTTAATTTCTCTTTTTCTTCATTAGTAAATACCAACTCCACTTCAACTATCTCATTCCCGAGTGTTTCCTTAATCTGTGGCTTTTCCTTCAAAGTCATCTCTTTTATTGCTACTCGCTTTGCTTCCTGATCGGCAGCATTATTCCCTCTACTTTTAAAGTCCATTCCTGATTGGTGTCCCTTCAAATGTACTACAGCGATTTTCTTTGGTCCTCTGAGTGCCTGTAGTACTTTTACTATAAGTTTCTGATGAATTAATCCTTTTCCCTGGGAATTTATTAGTCCCCTTTCTTCCCATAGTTTTCCAAAGGTATGCACTACTCCAAACCCATATTTAGAGTCGGTATAAATTGTCCCTTCTTTTCTCTTCAAAAGTATCAAAGCCCGAAGTATTGCGTATAATTCACATGCCTGAGCTGACCAAGATTTATCCAACGCTCCAGATTCAATTACCCGTAAGTCTGCTCCCCCTATTATAGCATATCCTGATTTCCTTTCTCCGTCCACAAATAATTTTTCTTCTTCTGGTAGTTTCTCCTCTTCTAAATCAGGTCTAATTTTAGTCTGTTCTTCTATTGTTGCTAAACAATCATGAATCAGGGGCTTCTGGTTCGGCTCTCCATATAGGAAAGCAGCTGGATTTTGTAGGCTGGTAGTTTCTAAGGTAAATCCTGGTGCTTCCAGTAATATTCCTTCATATTTCAAAAGTCTAGCATCCGATATCCACTTTTCTGCTTTTTGTTGCATTATGCCTCGAATATTATGGGGAGATAATACCTTTAAGTTGCCGTTAAAGGTAATTTTCCTAGCCTCTTCCACCAATAATGCACATCCAGCTAATGTTTGTAAACATTTGGGCCAGCCCCTACTCACGGGATCCAAAATTTTGGACAAATATGCTACTGGTTTCTTTTTCCCTGCCCAATCCTGTGTAAGTACCCCAAAGGCAACCCCTTCTTCTATATTCACAAATAGGAAAAATTGCCTTTTCAAATCGGGAAGACTTAAAACTGGAGCATGGACCAGACTGTCCTTTAGTATCTCTAATTTTTCGGTATCTTCTTCAGTCCATTTTAACAGTCCAGTTTGTGTTAATTTTTGATATAAAAATCTGGCTTTCCCACTATAATTTTCAATCCATTGTCTACAATATCCTGTGAGGCCCAATATTTGCCGAATTTGTCGTTTATTTTTTTGGTATTGGCAGTAGTAGAATGGCCTGAATCCTCTCAGGATCTATTTTCTTTTCCCCTTTTCTTAAATAATGTCCCAAATATTTTACTTCCTCTTCTACAAATTGAAGTTTGGTTTTTGAAACTTTTAAGCCTTTCAGCCCTAGGAAATTTAAAAGTTTTATACTCTCCTTTCTCACATCTTCCTCTTTTTCCCCTGCTAACAATAAATCATCTACATATTGTATTAAGGTTACCCCGGGGTTTACTTCATAATCCTCTAGAGTCTGTTTTAATGCTTGCCCAAACAAATTAGGGGATTCTGTAAACCCTTGAGGCAATACAGTCCACTTAAGCTGCTGCTTTCTCTCCGTATCTGGGTCTTCCCACTCAAACTTTTGCATAATCACTTTCTTCTTCACAAAAGGGGGTCTTGGTATTCACCCAGATGTTTAATTTCTGTTTTACCCAATCCTCTGATGATCCAAATATAGGCCAAAATACATTTTTTGAAATCTCTTTCCCGCCCCAAACTTCTACACAGTAATGTATCATTTTAGCCTTGTTTTTCCCTTGGGTATCTGGAAAATGTTCCCAGTTGTTCAATAAAAACCCCAGGGGACTATCTCTAGGTATGGGTGGGAGTTTGATATTCACAGGTGGCTTGTTCTTCCCCTGCCCCTGTCCCATTCTTCCGGAGTGCCTTCTGTCACACAGTCAACTTTCGCTTGCCCTGGTTCGTGGCCCAAGCCCTCGCGGGTCTAGACCCGCACTACTAAGGGTCCACACTCGCTTGGGGAGTCCGGCTGCCAGCTCCCCTCTCACACACACATCGAGTCACCGTACTCCGGGATCCCGACCCCGCCTGAACGGATCCCGTTACTTACGCGTCCTGCGTCTTCGTCCGGACCTTGTGCACAAAGCTTTTAAGGGGTTCCCTGGGCCCTCAATTCCCTTTGCTTTCCTTTCCTTAATTTTAGGTTCGTCGGTCGGGAGTAGGGCGACCTCCTAACCCCGAGGGCCACCAAAATGGTGGGGCGCCCCCCTCACGGGTAGAAAATCACCCCTATCACCGATCCGAGTCACGGCACCAAATTGTTATCAATGAGCACAACGGGCCATTTTAGCCAATTAAAATAGCAATTTATTGGAAAGAAAAGCAAAATGCAGCGCTGGGCGACAGGGGAGTCACCGCTCCACCAACTGCCGCGCCGACCACGGTTTTCAGTTCTCTTTTGAAGCACCCGCTCTTCTTCTTGAGTCATCCTCTTGGTGCTTATCGCGCGTGCTCCGGCAGTTGATAGGGGTTCGTTTTCTACCTTCTGGTGGTCGTTGATGAAGGCCCTCGCGAGTCTTCCTCAGTGTCTTCTTCTTGACTTGGGCTGCAAAAAGTTCTTACGCAACCTTATAAGTATTGATTGCAACACTATTTGTTCTTTATAACTAGTTTCACTTACGTCTTTAAACACAGCTGCAGTTACTGATTTACATTGTTCTTAACCTTATACGGACAGTGAACAAAAAGGGACTTCTGTTTCTTATCACAATCCCCCCTTTTCCTTTTTACTCTTTTTGTTCATTAAATCTAGCTAATTCCCTTCTACTAAGTTCCAAATGCTTTTCTGTCTCTATTCCAGACAGGGGTTCATATTTAGCTCTAATTAGCATTAAATGAGCGGCTTCCAATCTTCCCTTAACTATGTTAATGAGCTTATTAAAAATACATGCTCCAAACGTCAGGGTCAAAATAAACAATATCAAGGGTCTTGCTATGGTAGACAACAAGGTAGTTAACCAGGGAGAATGATTAAACCATGACTCATACCAACTTTGCTGAGTCTCTCGTTCCTTCTTCCGTTGTTCCAGCTGCTTTCGAAGTTCAGCCATGGTGTCTATAACTATGCCGGTATGGTCTGCATATGTGCAACATTCTTCCCTTAAAGCCACACATAATCCTCCTTGTTGCAATAATAATAAGTCTAACTTTCTGCGATTCTGCAGCACTACTTCAGATAAAGACCTTAATGATTTTACTAAGCCATCAATTGCCTTTTCCATTCTGTTCAAGTCTTCATCTACTGATACCCTTAAAGCTCTCATCTTTTGCTGTTGTTGTATTAATGAAGCTGCTCCAGTACCAATCCCAACTCCCCCAACACTTAATAATACTGCTACTGTAAGTGCTGTAAAGGGTTTCCTTTTTGCTAGGTGATGTTCAGGGGTAATTTGGTGTTTCGGTACGTAGTCCCTCGTGTGATATGATATACGAGGGATAATAAGAACCTGAACACAGTATTCTGATGTTTCATTAAAGTGTTGGATGCTTAAACAGGGAGTAATTCCTAAATTGTTGCAGATCCATTTAGCATTTGCTGCAGGAATAAGCTATTGAGCAGGTTTCCGGATGTCATGAATAGACATTCTTACTTGACAGAGATGGTCTTTTTCTGGGGGTACATTTCCTACGCACCTTCCCTTCCCTATCACTTGAGTCAGTGATAATCCGGGGGTGTCCTCTCTTCCTTTTTTCCATAAACATTCCCTGGGGTTTGTTCCATTGATTCGTTTAGATTTTGCTGTGGAGCCCAAGGCCTCATATAGGGGAGGTCTCATCATATAACATAGCCAGCACCCCTCTGTCAAATTCGGGTACGTATGGTTTAATACCGTGACGGTAGCTTGTAATGTTTTCTACAGCGCATTGTATCCTCTAAAGGATTGATAGTTTTCAATTTCAACTTCTGTCTCATTTTCTGTCTCATTTTTCCCTGGAACTAAGATTTTAGTCTGATTTTCTGTACTCTCACCCCCTATAACTGGATTTGGCCCTATCGGCTCCAAATCATATGGTATAGGTTCCTTTTTTATCTGGATCAAATTTCCGAAATCACGCCCATCTTTCCAGTGCCTAATTCCCCACGTCCGGCCTATCAGCCATCCTGCGTCTTCTGGTTGAGAAGCATTTAAAAATATAAATGTACAATTTCCTCGACAACTGGGGGAATTACACCAGCCAGAATCCCATGACCATGGGGTTTTACAACCTTTAGGACTCCAACTTTACTTTAAGAAATTTGTCAGGCCCAGCTCCCGGTTTCTATCCAAATGCAATGGTCTTACAACCCCAATATCCACAATAATATTCTCCCGGATAATTACAATAGGACCTCCCGGGATTTGAGGCAGGGCACATATAAAAGCTTGTATGATTTAGGGGACCACAGTGCTGTACTTTAGTTAAATTACAAACTCCTGCTGTAAAACTTGGGGCTTCAGAGGAGATGACAGACTGGAGCTCATGCTTTGTATCATGACTTTCCCATCTACTTAAGGTCCACTTAAAAGGTTCATGGTCAGCTGCTATTGGTTTTATAATAAATCCTAAAAATATTCCCATTACACATACCTTTAGAGTTGTGGGTTGCTTATGGCTGAAACTAATTTGTTGTTTGTAAATTCTTTTTGTCTTATTTCCCTTGTTACCCCCTTTTCGGCCTGGGGTTCACACGTGGGTGAGTACCTTAGTGGTAACTAAATTGGGAGGCTCTTTTTCCCCACTGTTCACCCTTCTGCCTCGCCCGCCAACTAGATTGCGGCTAGCTGCGGGGTAACCCATCTTCACGGCAGCAAGGATGTTCTTCAGGGGTAGAGCTTGCTCCCCTCCTCCACTTTCTTCTTGTGGCATGCCAATTTTTGTCCTTTACTGGTGGGGTGTCACACCTCAATCCTTTTACTTGTTTTCGGCACTCCGCCTTCACAATATCCGTGTTATACGGTCCCACAGGCTCGTTAGAGTGATAACAACAAAGTTCGGGGTTTATACCTTTAGAAAATATTTGCCACCAGGATGGGGATCCCACTTTAAGCTCTCGAGCTGCTACTTTCTGACTTAGGGCCAGGGCAGTCAGCTCGCGCTGTTCCCCCCAACAGGGTTGACACACACTTCTAGGAGCCCGCCCTCTTCGGCAATGAACCCACCACAACTCTTTACAGATTTTACAACAAAAACATATAAATGGATAACAATTACAATCTAACCAACTACAAACTATTCTTATATTATTGTGATCAACATTTTCTTCCCCATTATATAACTTATCTTTATTTATTAATCTTATTTCTCGATAGTAGGGTTGTTGGGTAAGTTTTTCTAAATATTCACAATATCCAGGTGGTTCTGAAGTTCCAATCAGTTCTTTCTGCAACACTCAATTATCCCCTACCCAAATGTCCCCAGCGTCCATTTAGGATAAAGTCCTTGTTAAAGTAAACTTCAAATCTCCAGGTGTTCCTTTGATATTCCACTGAGGATCCTTGTTTTTGGAGAATTCTGATGGATTTATGGGTCCTTTTATTCGACTAGCATGAGTCCATCCTTTCTCTGCTGTTCGTACTGCCGTATCAGTGGTGAGTAGTACTAAATACGGTCTCTCCCACTTCGGGGTTAACGGGTTCTCTTTCCAGCTCCGGACCAGGACCCAATCTCCCGGCTGCACCTGGTGTAACATAAGATCTAAAGGTGGTCTTTGGGCCCATATTCCTTTCTCTCACAATTGTTTTCTGTATTTCATTAATACAGTAAGGTACTTGTTTAAATGTTGATCATCAATGTTAGGATTATTTTGTACCTTTTCTAAATTGTATGGCATTCCATATAACATTTCAAAAGGTGACAATCTGATATCAGCCCGTGGCTGAGTTCGAATATTTAATAGGGCCAGCGGAATACATTTCACCCATGACAATTTGGTTTCTAATACCAATTTTGTTAATTGCTTCTTTATTTCCCCATTCATTCTTTCTACCCTTCCTGAACTTTGAGGATGGTAAGGTGTATGTTGCTCCCATCTAATTCCTAACACTTCAGCCAATTCCTGTGTTATTTTGGATGTAAAATGTGGACCCTTATCTGAGTCGATGGTTTCAGGTACCCCATATCTGGGCACTATTTCTTCCAGCAAAATCTTCACAACTGTTTTGGCAGTTTCCCTGGTTGTTGGGAATGCTTCTACATAATGTGTTAAGTGGTCCACTATTACCAGAAGATATCTGGTTCTTCCTACTTTGGGTAGTTCTGTAAAATTTATTTGTAAATTTGCAAATGGCCTTTTTGACACCGGTCGTCCCCCTGGAAGTAGTTTTCTTAGGTTGCTACGATTGACTCGAAGGCAGGTGGGACAGTTTTTGGTAATGTGTTTAGCCAAATTCTGTACTCCAATGCTCATAAATTTGGTTGCAAAATGATCAACTAATCCTTGGGCCCCCCAGTGTGTTCCTGGTCGTGTGTGTGTCCCTTGGTGTAGTCTATACAGCATTCGTTGGGCCACTGCCTTAGGTAATACTTCTCGCCCATCTTCCATCACCCATCTCCCCTCTTTTTCCTTTATTCCTATTTTTTTTTTAATTTCTCTTTTTCTTCATTAGTAAATACCAACTCCACTTCAACTATCTCATTCCCGAGTGTTTCCTTAATCTGTGGCTTTTCCTTCAAAGTCATCTCTTTTATTGCTACTCGCTTTGCTTCCTGATCGGCAGCATTATTCCCTCTACTTTTAAAGTCCATTCCTGATTGGTGTCCCTTCAAATGTACTACAGCGATTTTCTTTGGTCCTCTGAGTGCCTGTAGTACTTTTACTATAAGTTTCTGATGAATTAATCCTTTTCCCTGGGAATTTATTAGTCCCCTTTCTTCCCATAGTTTTCCAAAGGTATGCACTACTCCAAACCCATATTTAGAGTCAGTATAAATTGTCCCTTCTTTTCTCTTCAAAAGTATCAAAGCCCGAAGTATTGCGTATAATTCACATGCCTGAGCTGACCAAGATTTATCCAACGCTCCAGATTCAATTACCCGTAAGTCTGCTCCCCCTATTATAGCATATCCTGATTTCCTTTCTCCGTCCACAAATAATTTTTCCCCTTCTGGTAGTTTCTCCTCTTCTAAATCAGGTCTAATTTTAGTCTGTTCTTCTATTGTTGCTAAACAATCATGAATCAGGGGCTTCTGGTCCGGCTCTCCATATAGGAAAGCAGCTGGATTTTGTAGGCTGGTAGTTTCTAAGGTAAATCCTGGTGCTTCCAGTAATATTCCTTCATATTTCAAAAGTCTAGTATCCGATATCCACTTTTCTGCTTTTTGTTGCATTATGCCTCGAATATTATGGGGAGATAATACCTTTAAGTTGCCGTTAAAGGTAATTTTCCTAGCCTCTTCCACCAATAATGCACATCCAGCTAATGTTTGTAAACATTTGGGCCAGCCCCTACTCACGGGATCCAAAATTTTGGACAAATATGCTACTGGTTTCTTTTTCCCTGCCCAATCCTGTGTAAGTACCCCAAAGGCAACCCCTTCTTCTATATTCACAAATAGGAAAAATTGCCTTTTCAAATCGGGAAGACTTAAAACTGGAGCATGGACCAGACTGTCCTTTAGTATCTCTAATTTTTCGGTATCTTCTTCAGTCCATTTTAACAGTCCAGTTTGTGTTAATTTTTGATATAAAAATCTGGCTTTCCCACTATAATTTTCAATCCATTGTCTACAATATCCTGTGAGGCCCAATATTTGCCGAATTTGTCGTTTATTTTTTTGGTATTGGCAGTAGTAGAATGGCCTGAATCCTCTCAGGATCTATTTTCTTTTCCCCTTTTCTTAAATAATGTCCCAAATATTTTACTTCCTCTTCTACAAATTGAAGTTTGGTTTTTGAAACTTTTAAGCCTTTCAGCCCTAGGAAATTTAAAAGTTTTATACTCTCCTTTCTCACATCTTCCTCTTTTTCCCCTGCTAACAATAAATCATCTACATATTGTATTAAGGTTACCCCGGGGTTTACTTCATAATCCTCTAGAGTCTGTTTTAATGCTTGCCCAAACAAATTAGGGGATTCTGTAAACCCTTGAGGCAATACAGTCCACTTAAGCTGCTGCTTTCTCTCCGTATCTGGGTCTTCCCACTCAAACTTTTGCATAATCACTTTCTTCTTCACAAAAGGGGGTCTTGGTATTCACCCAGATGTTTAATTTCTGTTTTACCCAATCCTCTGATGATCCAAATATAGGCCAAAATACATTTTTTGAAATCTCTTTCCTGCCCCAAACTTCTACACAGTAATGTATCATTTTAGCCTTGTTTTTCCCTTGGGTATCTGGAAAATGTTCCCAGTTGTTCAATAAAAACCCCAGGGGACTATCTCTAGGTATGGGTGGGAGTTTGATATTCACAGGTGGCTTGTTCTTCCCCTGCCCCTGTCCCATTCTTCCGGAGTGCCTTCTGTCACACAGTCAACTTTCGCTTGCCCTGGTTCGTGGCCCAAGCCCTCGCGGGTCTAGACCCGCACTACTAAGGGTCCACACTCGCTTGGGGAGTCCGGCTGCCAGCTCCCCTCTCACACACACATCGAGTCACCGTACTCCGGGATCCCGACCCCGCCTGAACGGATCCCGTTACTTACGCGTCCTGCGTCTTCGTCCGGACCTTGTGCACAAAGCTTTTAAGGGGTTCCCTGGGCCCTCAATTCCCTTTGCTTTCCTTTCCTTAATTTTAGGTTCGTCGGTCGGGAGTAGGGCGACCTCCTAACCCCGAGGGCCACCAAAATGGTGGGGCGCCCCCCTCACGGGTAGAAAATCACCCCTATCACCGATCCGAGTCACGGCACCAAATTGTTATCAATGAGCACAACGGGCCATTTTAGCCAATTAAAATAGCAATTTATTGGAAAGAAAAGCAAAATGCAGCGCTGGGCGACAGGGGAGTCACCGCTCCACCAACTGCCGCGCCGACCGCGGTTTTCAGTTCTCTTTTTAAGCACCCGCTCTTCTTCTTGAGTCATCCTCTTGGTGCTTATCGCGCGTGCTCCGGCAGTTGATAGGGGTTCGTTTTCTACCTTCTGGTGGTCGTTGATGAAGGCCCTCGCGAGTCTTCCTCAGTGTCTTCTTCTTGACTTGGGCTGCAAAAAGTTCTTACGCAACCTTATAAGTACTGATTGCAACACTATTTGTTCCTTATAACTAGTTTCACTTACGTAAACCATTTCTTTAAGCATAGCTGCGGTTACTTATTTACATTGTTCTTAACCTTATACGGACAGTGAACAAAAAGGGACTTCTGTTTCTTATCACAGGGGACATTTTGGGGACACCAAGGACCCTTTGGGGGACCCCATGGGAACTTTGGGGACATTCGGGACCCCTTCCGGGAGCCCTTGGGGACAGTTCCGCCTTTAGTCCCGCCCCCTCTATCACCAACCAATCAGCGCTCCCGTGCCGGGGCGCAGCAGCCAACGGCAGCGCGGGATGGGCGGGACTTCCGCTACCACGGGAACGCGCGGTGATGGGCGGGGGAGCGCTTCCGGTTTTTTTTTAATTCCCTCCCCCTGCTGCTCTCAGCCAATCAGCGCTCGAGGAGAGTGTTAAACAACCAATGGCGACGCAGGAAGGGGCGGGAGCGGCGTTGCCATGGGGATGGGCCCGTGTGGTTGCTGTGGCAACGGGAGCGGCCGGGCCTGAGGCGGGAAAGCGGGAAAAGGTAAAAATGGACGGAATAAAGAAACGGGAGTGGTGTGGGATGGGCGCGACTGGGAAGTACTGGGAGAGACTGGGATGGAACAGAGGCTGGCAACTCTGGGGGACGTTGGGGACAGCAGGGGCGCCCTTGGGGACACTGGGACCCTTCCAGGATGGGCCTGGGGCCTTTGGGGACCCTGAGTGACCCTGCCAGCGGCCTTTTGCCCATTTCAGAACCCGATTTCCCCTTCCAGGACTCCATTTCCCCCCTCAGGATCTCCTTTACCCTTCCAGGACCCCATTTCCCCCATCACGATCTCCTTTACCCTTCCAGGACCCCATTTCCCCCCTCAGGATCTTCTTTACCCTTCCAGGACCCCATTTCCCCCCATCAGGACCCCATTTCCCCCCTCAGGATCTCCTTTACCCTTCCAGGACCCCATTTACACCCTCAGGACCCCATTTCCCCCATCAAGATCTCCTTTACCCTTCCAGGACCCCATTTCCCCCATCAGGATTTCCTTTACACTTCTAGGACCCCATTTCCCCCATCAGGATCTCCTTTACCCTTCCAGGACCCCATTTCCCCCCTTAGGATCTCCTTTACCCTTCCAGGACCCCATTTCCCCCCATCAGGATCCCATTTCCCCCCTCAGGATCTCCTTTACCCTTCCAGGACCCCATTTCCCCCCTCAGGATTTCCGTTACCCTTCCAGGACCCCATTTCCCCCATCAGGATCTCCTTTACCCTTCCAGGACCCCATTTCCCCCCTCAGGACCCCATTTCCCCCATCAAGATCTCCTTTACCCTTCCAGGACCCCATTTCCTCCCTCAGGATCTCCTTTACCCTTCCAGGACCCCATTTCCCCCCTCAGGACCCCATTTTCCCCATCAGGATTTCCTTTACCCTTCCAGGACCCCATTTCCCCCCTCAGGATCTCCTTTACCCTTCCAGGACCCCATTTCCCCCCTCAGGACCCCATTTCTCCTTTTCCCCGCCCCGAGCTCTGATTGATCGATTCACGCGCGCGGGGGGGGGGGGGTCCTTTCCCATGACCACGCCCACTTGTTCCATACACGTCCTCCTATTGGTCAGCGGGGGAGGCGGGACCCGGGGCCGCCTCTTCTGATTGGCTGAGGAGTGAGCGCGGGAAAGCGGCGCGGGGGCGCCTTCCCGGCGTGCACCGCGCGGGGGATCTGGGAGGGACTGGGAGGTTACTGGGACTGGGGGTAGTCTATACTGGTCCTTACTGGGAACTGTTACACCCACAGGTCGCCGATGGCCGAGCCCCACCCAGGCCCTCCCAGTGCTCCCAGTAACCCCCCATGCTCCCAGTTGCCCACTCCCAGTGCTCCCAGTAACCCCCAGTGCTCCCAGTTCCTCGCTCCCAGTCTGGAGGGGCTCATCCCCCCCTCCCACTTTGTGCTGCGCCCTAGGTGAGACTCCCAGTGCTCCCAGTAACCTCCCATTAACTCCCAATTTTCCCAGTACCCTCCAATCCCTTCTCCCAGTACCCTCCCAGTAACCTCCCAGTACTCTCCCAGTGACTCCCAGTGACCTCCTAGTAGCCTCCAGCCCCTTTTCCCAGTAACTCCCAGTAACCTCCTAGTACCCTCCAGTCCCTTCTCCCAGTACCCTCCCAGTGACCTCCCAGTCCCCTCTCCCAGTACTCTCCCAGTGCTTCCAGTATCCCCCATTTCCCCTCCCAGTGCTCCCAGTAACCCCAGTCCCCCACACAGGTGCCTGGGGGCAGAGCTTGACTCGGGAAAGGGGCGTGAGCATGACTTGGAGGCGGAGCTTAAAGTGTTGAGGGGGCAGAACCAGAGATTGGAGGCGGAGCTTGAGACAGAAAAGGGGCGGAATCAGCGTTTGGAGGTGGAGCTTGCAGCAGAAAAGGGGCGGTGTCAAAACCTGGAGGTGGAGCTTGGAGCTGAAAAGGGGCAGGGCCAGCGATTGGAGGCGGAGCTCAGAGCAGAAAAGGGGCGGAACCAGCGCTTGGAGGTGGAGCTTGACACAGAAAAGGGGCGGAGCCAAATCCTGGAGATGGAGCTGGAGGCCCTGAGGGGGCGGGGCCTTGGAACTGAGGGGGCGGGGCTGAGCCCAGAGCAGGTGAGGCTTCCCAGTCCTCCCCGTCACTCCCAGTAACAGCTCCCAGTTACTCCCAGTGCCTCCCAGTAACTCCCAGTCTCACCTGTCCCAGGTGTTCAGGGTTTGTCTCGGGGCCGGAGCCACCCTGGAAAGAATTCGGGGGACACACCTGGGGGGATTTGGTGACATCGGGGACACACCTGGGGGGACAGTGGGGACACACCTGGGGGGACAGTGGGGACACACCTGGGGGGATCAGGGGGACATTGGGGACACACCTGGGGGGATTTGGGGGACATTGGGGACTCACATGGGGGACATTGGGGACACACCTGGGGGTGTCCCGGGTTTGTCTGGGGCTGTCTCAGGTACATTTGAGGTGTTCAGGTGAGACTTGGGAGGTTCCCCAGGTGTATGTAGGGTCCCTCAGGTGTATTTGAGGTCTCAGGTGTATTTGGGGTCCCTCAGGTGTATTTAGGGTCCCTCAGGTGTATTTGGGGTCTCTCAGGTGTGTTTGGGGTCTCAGGTGTGCTGTTCCCCAGGTGCTCCTGGCCCGTTGGCGACACAAGGTTTTCCAGCTGCTGCTGCAGGTGAGGCTGCACCAGGGCCAGGAGCTGCAGCTGCGGGGACAGGTGAGAGCAAATCTGGGACAGGTGAGGGGACACAGGGACAGGTGGGAGCACAGCTGGGACAGGTGAGAGAACACCTGGGACACGTATGGGCACATACCAAGAGGGCACAGATAGTCCTGCATGGACACTCCTGTGTCTCACCTGTTTCACTCCTGTCACACCTGGGCCACACTTCTCTCACCTGTCACACACCTGGGTCACACCTGTCCCAGGTGCACTTTCTGGGTGCTGCAGTGATCTCTCACCTGTCCCTACCCTGTCCCTACCCTGTCTCTCCCCTGTCTCTCACCTGTCCCAGGTGCGATCTCTGGATGCTGCAGTTGCTGCTGGGTCCCGCCAGGTGTCGCTGTTGGAGCTGCGGCTGCGCCAGGGGGAGCAGGAGCTGAGAGGGGAGAGACAGGTGAGAGACAGGGGAGAGACATGGGGTGACAGGTGAGAGACATGGGAAAGACAGGTGAGAAACAGGTGAGAGACAGGTGAGAGACATGGGAAAGACAGGTGAGAAACAGGTGAGAAACAGGTGAGAGACATGGGAAAGACAGGGGAGAGAAAGGGGAGAGACAGGTGAGAAACGGGAGAGACAGGTGAGAGACAGGTGAGAGACAGGTGAGAGACAGGGGAGGGACAGGTGAGAGACAGGGGAGGGACAGGTGAGAGACAGGGGAGAGACAGGTGAGAGACAGGTGAGAAACAGGGGACAGACAGGTGAGAGACAGGTGAGAAACAGGGGAGAGACAGGTGAGAGACAGGTGAGAAACAGGACACATCTGGGCACACCTGGGGACATTTGGGGCCATTCTCTGTCCAGGCCCTGTCCCAGGAGCGGCTCCGGGCGGAGGCGGCCGAGGAGGAACTGGGGAAACTGGGACAGGCCCTGAGCCGGTACTGGGGGAACTGGGAGGGACTTGGAGAGAATGGGGTGGACTGGGAGGGAATGGGATGGACTGGGAATGGGAGGGAATGGCAGAGGACTGGGATGAACTGGGATGGACTGGGAGGGACTGGGAGAGAACTGTGCTGTCCCCTCCCTGTCCCCTCCCTGTCCCCTCTCTGTCCCCTCCCTGTCCCTCCCTGTCCCCTCTCTGTCCCCTCCCTGTCCCCTCCCTGTCCCCTCCCTGTCCCTCCCTGTCCCCTCCCTGTCCCCTCTCTGTCCCCTCCCTGTCCCCTCCCTGTCCCCTCCCTGTCCCTCCCTCTCCCCTCCCTGTCCCCTCCCTGTCCCCTCTCTG
Source organism: Cinclus cinclus (assembly GCF_963662255.1). NCBI lineage: Eukaryota > Metazoa > Chordata > Aves > Passeriformes > Cinclidae > Cinclus > Cinclus cinclus. The sequence continues at coordinate 716,361 of NC_085080.1, forward strand.
TCCCTCCCTGTCCCCTCCCTGTCCCCTCCCTGTCCCCTCTCTGTCCCCTCTCTGTCCCTCCCTGTCCCCTCCCTGTCCCTCCCTCTCCCCTCCCTGTCCCCTCCCTGTCCCCTCTCTGTCCCTCCCTGTCCCCTCCCTGTCCCCTCCCTGTCCCCTCCCTGTCCCGCTCTGTCCCCTCCCTGTCCCCTCCCTGTCCCCTCCCTGTCCCTCCCTGTCCCCTCTCTGTCCCCAGGCTCCTGCTGTCCCTGTCCCTGTCCCTGGCCGATGTCACCGCAGCTCTCGGGGCCCTGGGGACTCTGAGTGAGCGCCTGGGACGGGCCCAGCAGCGACTGCGGGGTCAGTGACACCTGGGGACACACCTGGGGACATTGGGGACACACCTGAGGACACCTGGGGATACACCTGGGGACACACCTGGGGACACTGGGGACACCTGGGGACACACCTGGGGACATTGAGAATACACCTGGGGACACACCTGGGGACATTGGGGACACCTGGGGATACACCTGGTGATACCTGGGGACACACCTAGGGACACTGGGGACACACCTGGGGACAATGGGGACACTGAGGGGATACTGCAGTGGCAGTGCCACTGTCCCTGTGCCAGTGTCCCCTCTGTCCCCAGTGCTGGTGGCCTCGGGACGGCTCCGGTGGCAGAAGGAGCTGGAGGGGACAGCGAGGGACAGAGGGTGAGTGACATCGGGGGTGGCACTGGGGACACTGGGGTGGCACTGGGGACACTGGGGACAGAGGGTGAGTGACATCAGGGGTGGCACTGGGGACACTGGGGACAGAGGGTGAGTGACATCGGGGGTGGCACTGGGGACACTGGGGTGGCACTGGGGACACTGGGGACAGAGGGTGAGTGACATCGGGGGTGGCACTGGGGACACTGGGGACAGAGGGTGAGTGACATCGGGCGTGGCACTGGGGACAACAGCGGGTGGCACTGGGGACATTGGAGTGGCACTGGTGATATCGGGGGGGGGGGCACTGGTGACATCAGGGAGTGGCTCTGGGGACAGTGATGACACGGTGGCTTTGTCCCCTCCCTGTCCCCAGCACAGTGGCCCTGGAGGTGACATCGGAGCAGGCCCGGGGGTGGCACCCAGGGGGCACCAGGGGTGGCTCGTGTCCCCCCCCGGCCACCGAAGGCGAGGACAGGACCCGGCCATGCCTGGACACCGGTGGGTGTGGCACCAAATGTCCCCAGATGTGTCCCCAAATGTCCCCAGATGTGTCCTCAAATGTGTCCAAAGGTCCCTAAATGTCCTCAAATGTACCTAAATGTCCCCAAATGTGTCCCCAGTGTCCCTAAATGTGGCCCCAGTGTACACAAATGTCCCCAAAGGTTCCTAAATGTGTCCCCAATGTCCCCTCAGTGTCCCCAATGTCCCCTCAGTGTCCCCAATGTCCCCCCAATGTCCCCTCAATGTCCCCAATGGCCCCAATGTCCCCTCAGTGTCCCCAATGTCCCTCAATGTCCCCTCAATGTCCCCTCAGTGTCCCCTCAGTGTCACCTCAGTGTCCCCAATGTCCCTCAATGTCCCCAATGGCCCCAATGTCCCTTCAGTGTCCCCAATGTCCCTCAATGTCCCCTCAGTATCCCCAATGTCCCCTCAGTGTCCCCTCAGTGTCCCCAATGTCCCCTCAGTGTCCCTGGCCCCGTTGCTGACGCAGCTCCAGGCCCTCGGTGCCGCCATCCTTGGGGACAGCGGTGACATCATCGGGGGACACTGGTGACATCATCGGGGAGCGGCGACATCATTGAGGGAACCAGTGACATCATCGGGGAGTTGTGATGTCATTGGGGGACTGGTGATGTCATCAGGGAGAGGTGACGTCATTGATGGAGCGGTGACATCATCAGAGGTGTAGTGACATCATTGATAGTATCTGTGACGTCATCAGGAAGACATTACATCACAGGGGAGCGATGACGTAATCAGTGACACCATGATGGTAACTGTGACATCACCAGGATGACGGTGACATCATTACATAGATGACATCACAATGATGTCAAGACAGGAACGATGGTGATGACGTCACAGAGATTGCGGTGATGCCACAGCGACGGCGATGGTGTCACAGTGGCACTGATGGCATCACAAAAATTGTGGTGACGTCACAATGACGATAACGACATCACAGCGATAGTGACAGCTTCACAGTGGCATTGATGACGTCACAACTATGGTGGTGACATCACAGAGATGGCGTCTGTGACGTCACAGACAGAATGATGACATCACAGAGATGGCGGTGACATCAAAGCAATGGTGATGACGTCAGAGAGATGGTGATGAAATCACAGAGATTCTGATGATGTCACAGAGATGGAGATGACGTCAGACACGGCAGTGGCATCACTGAGACTGTGATGACATCACAGAGAGGGTGATGACATCACAGAGATGATGACATCACAGAGATGGCAATGACATCACAGAGATTGTGATGGTGTCACATGGATGGCAATGGTGTCACAGAGAAGGCTATGATGTCACAGAGATGGCAGTGACATCAAAGTTATGGTGATGACGTCACAGAGATGGTGGCGGCATCAAGTCAATGGTGATGACATCACAGAGATGGCAATGATGTCACATAGTGGTGACGTGAAAGCAATGGCGATGATGTCACAGAGATGGCGATGACGTCACAGAGACGGCAGTGACATCAGAACAACAGCGATGACATCACAGATGCAGCGATGACGTCACAGATGCCGTGATGACGTCACACCGACGAGCTCGGGCAGATCTCCGATTTCCTCCCCCTGGGGTTTGGATTTGGGTTTGGATTGGAGACGTGAAACACTTGGAGGTTTCTGTGCTCTTTTCTCAATCTCTCCTTTCCTCACGGCAGCCAAACAAACGTGAGCACGAAAAGGGACCACGAAAAGGGACAGCAAAAAGTGACCACGAAAAGGGACAGCAAAAAGTGACAATAAAAAGTGACAATGAAAAGTGACAATGAAAAGTGACCACGAAAAGGGACGATGGAAAAGTGACACCGAAAAGGGACGATGAAAGGTGACGATGAAAAGTGACAAAAAAGTGACAATGAAAAGGGATGAGGAAAAGGGACAATAAACAGGGACAATAAGAAGGGACAATGAGCAGTGACAATAAACAGTGACAATAAAGCAGGGTGACAATAAAGCAGGGTGACAATAAAGCAGTGACAATAAAGCAGGGTGACAATAAAGGGGTGACAATAAAGCAGTGACAATAAAGCAGGGTGACAATAAAGCAGTGACAATAAAGCAGTGACAATAAACAGTGACAATAAAGCAGGGTGACAATAAAGCAGGGTGACAATAAAGGGGTGACAATAAAGCAGTGACAATAAAGCAGGGTGACAATAAAGCAGTGACAATAAAGCAGTGACAATAAAGCAGGGTGACAATAAAGCAGGGTGACAATAAAGCAGTGACAATAAAGCAGTGACAATAAAGCAGTGACAATAAACAGTGACAATAAAGCAGGGTGACAATAAAGCAGGGTGACAATAAAGAGGGTGACAATAAAGCAGTGACAATAAAGCAGGGTGACAATAAAGCAGTGACAATAAAGCAGTGACAATAAAGCAGGGTGACAATAAAGCAGTGACAATAAAGCAGTGACAATAAAGCAGTGACAATAAAGCAGTGACAATAAAGCAGGGTGACAATAAAGCAGTGACAATAAAGCAGTGACAATAAAGCAGGGTGACAATAAAGCAGTGACAATAAAGCAGTGACAATAAAGCAGCGCCGATGGAAAGCCAGGCCCTGCTGAAGGCTCCATCCAGCGCCCCCAACCCCTCTGACGGCGCCGTTTCCTTCTCCCGAGGCCGCCTCCTTCCAGCCAAGGGTTGGTGATTGACAGCACGGCCCGGCCCGGCCCGGCCCGGCCCGGCCCGCTGCGCTCATCCCTGCCCCAGCTCCCACTGCGGCCCCGACCGCGGGCACTGGGAGGGACTGGGAGGGACTGGGATGGACTGGGATGGAACTGGGATGGGCTGGGAGGGACTGGGATGGACTGGGAGGGACTGGGAGGGACTGGGAGGGAATGGGATGGACTGGGACGGACTGGGAGGGACTGGGAGGGAATGGGACGGACTGGGATGGACTGGGACAGACTGGGACGGACTGGGAGGGACTGGGAACTGGGATGGACTGGGAGGGACTGGGAACTGGGATGGACTGGGACAGACTGGGAGGGACTGGGAGCTGGGATGGACTGGGACCAGAGCCTGAACTGATTTCCCATGGAATTCCCGTGGATTTTTTGGGATTTCCCGTGGAATTCCCGGGATTTTGCTGTTCTATTTTTTGGGATGGCCCCTCCCCCTTTCCCCTCCCCCCCCCGTTTCGGTTTCGAGTCTCAGGCCCCGCCCCCTCTTTGCCCACGCCCATTTCTCTGCTCCAACCAATCAGTGCCTGGTGTGGAGTTGTGGGCGCGGCCTGAACGAGGTCCTGGAAGGGGAAAAGAGGCAGGAAGGGGGAATGGGGTCCTGGAAGGGGGAATGAGGGTCCTGGAAGGGGAAATGGGGTCCTGGAAGGGGGAATGGGGTCCTGGAAGGGGGAATGGGGTCCTGGAAGGGGGAATGAGGGTCCTGGAAGGGGAAATGGGGTCCTGGAAGGGGGAAGGAGGGTCCTGGAAGGGGGAATGAGGGTCCTGGAAGGGGGAATGGGGTCCTGGAAGGGGGAAGGAGGGTTGTGAAGGATCAAATGGGGTCCTACAGATGGAATTCAGGACCCTCATTTCCCCTGCCAGGACCCCCCATTTATCCCCTTGGGGCCCTGATTTACCCTTTCAGGACCCTAAATGACACCTGTAGGACCCCATTTCCCCTTCCAGGACCCCGTTTCCCCCTCCAGGACCTTGATGCCTTGGTTTCCATGGTAACAGAGGGTCCTGGAAGGGTAAAGGAGGCCCCGGGGGGGATTTCCCTGTCCCCAAAGTGTCCCCAGGAATTCCCATTAGGATCTGGGGGAAATTTCAATGAAAATTCCCAGAAAATTCCCCAAATTTGTTCCAAACCCCGTGCGGGGGAGGGGACAAGCGACGCCAGCGACGTCCCCCGGTGACGTCACCGTCCCCGATGGCGTCACAGCGGTGACGTCGCTGTCCCCGCAGCAGCCTGGGGATGTCCCCGACGGCTTTTTTGGCAGCGCTCGGCCCCCGGGGCCGCTCGGGAGGAGCCTTTGGATGACCCCGAGCGTCCCCAGCAGGTGACGCGCGGCCAGGTCGGCGCTGGCCTCCCACAGCCGCTCGGCCCGGGGCCACCTCGGCCACCAAAGCCTCGGGGACATCGGGGAGCGTCTCCTTCGCCACCTCCGCCCGCCGTTTCCTCGGGGCGGCCGCGATCCCCCGGCTCTCGGCCACCGCGGCCTCTTCAAATTCCCCGATGGCCGCCGGAGCCTCCTCGGCGGCCTCCCCCACGCGGCTCTCGCACCTGTTCGAGTCCGGCCCGGGCGGACCCCGCGGTGGCCAGGGTGTCACCTGGGCAGGTGTCCCCGGGGTGGCCAGGGTGTCACCTGGGGAGGTGTCCCCAGGGGTGGCCAGGGTGTCACCTGGGCAGGTGTCCCCGGGATGACCAGGGTGTCACCTGGGCAGGTGTCCCCGGGGTGGCCAGGGTGTCACCTGGGGAGGTGTCCCCAGGGGTGGCCCAGGGTGTCACCTGGGCAGGTGTCCCCAGGGGTGGCCAGGGTGTCACCTGGGGAGGTGTCCCCGGGGACGGCCCAGGGTGTCACCTGGGCAGGTGTCCCCGGGGTGGCCAGGGTGTCACCTGGGCAGGTGTCCCCGGGGTTGGCCAGGGTGTCACCTGGGCAGGTGTCCCCGGGATGACCAGGGTGTCACCTGGGCAGGTGTCCCCAGGGGTGGCCAGGGTGTCACCTGGGGAGGTGTCCCCGGGGACGGCCCAGGGTGTCACCTGGGGAGGTGTCCCCAGGGGTGGCCAGGGTGTCACCTGGGCAGGTGTCCCCAGGGTGGCCAGGGTGTCCCCGGGCAGGTGTCCCCAGGGGTGGCCAGGGTGTCACCTGGGCAGGTGTCCCCGGGCAGGTGTCCCCAGGGTGCCCCTCAGGCGCTCGGCGAAGGCGTCCAGGGCCTTGCGCAGGGACTTTGGGGACGCGGCCGGCAGCGACTTCAGCAGGGACACGAACAGCTGGGGAGGGGACAGCGGAGGTGGCGGGGACCTCGTGGCGCTCGCGGCGTCCTGGGGTCCCCTCTGTCCCCTCCCTGGAGGGCTCTGCTGTCCCTGTCACCCTGTGCCACCCCCTGTCCCTCTGTCACCCTGTGCCACCCCCTGTCCCTGTCACCCTGTGTCACCCTGTGTCACCCTCCTGTCCCTGTCACCCTGTGCCACCCCCTGTCCCTGTCACCCTGTGTCACCCTGTGTCACCCCCTGTCCCTGTCACCCTGTGCCACCCCCTGTCCCTGTCACCCTGTGTCACCCTGTGCCACCCCCTGTCCCTCTGTCACCCTGTGCCACCCCCTGTCCCTGTCACCCTGTGTCACCCTGTGTCACCCTCCTGTCCCTGTCACCCTGTGCCACCCCCTGTCCCTGTGTCACCCTGTGTCACCCTGTGCCACCCCCTGTCCCTGTGTCACCTTGTGTCACCCCCTGTCCCTGTGTCACCCTGTGCCACCCCCCTGTCCCTCTGTCACCTTGTGTCACCCCCTGTCCCTGTGTCACCCTGTGCCACCCCCCTGTCCCTGTGTCACCCTGTGTCACCCTCCTGTCCCTGTGTCACCCTGTGCCACCCCCCTGTCCCTGTCACCCTGTGTCACCCCCCTGTCCCTGTGTCACCCTGTGTCACCCCCTGTCCCTGTGTCACTCTGTGTCACCCCCTGTCCCTCTGTCACCCTGTGCCACCCCCTGTCCCTGTGTCACCCTGTGTCACCCCGTGCCACCCCCTCATCCCCTCTGTCCTCTCCCTGTCCCCTCCCCTGTCCCCTCTGTCCCCTCCCGCCCCCCGTCCCGGGATTGTCGCACCTCCTGGAGCTCCATGGCCTTGGGGACACTCCGGGGCCGCGACACTCGGGGGTGGACGCAGGACAAAGGGGAGGGGGAGGGACACGCGGGACACGAGGGACACGAGGGACACGAGGGACACGAGGGACACGCGGGGACACGCGGGGACGTGGCGGTGCCGGAAGGGGGAAGGGCGAGGTGACGTCACCGCCCCGCCCGCGGGGCCATCGCAGGGTCCCCAATGTCCCCCCGATGTCCCCAATGTCCCCTCGATGTCCCCAGTGCCCCCCGATGTCCCCAATGTCCCCCCGATGTCCCCAATGTCCCCCGATGTCCCCAGTGCCCCCCGATGTCCCCAATGTCCCCCGATGTCCCCAATGTCCCCCCGATATCCCCAATGTCCCCCCGATGTCCCCAGTGCCCCCCGATATCCCCAATGTCCCCTCGATGTCCCCAGTGCCCCCCGATGTCCGCAATGTCCCCCCGATGTCCCCAATGTCCCCCCCGATGTCCCCAGTGCCCCCCCTGATGTCCTGCTTAGGACACTTGGACACACACTGGGGACCTGTTGGGGACATTGGGGGGGACCCTGGGGACACACTGGGGTCCTGCTGGGGACACTGGGGACACACCGGGGTAGTGTTGGGGACATTGGGGGACACTGGGGTCGTGTTGGGAACACTGGGGACACCCTGGGGACCTGTTAGGGACATTGGGGGGGACACTGGGGACACTGGGGTCCCGTTGGGGATACTGGAGGGGACACTGGGGTCCTGCTGGGGACACTGGGGTGGTGTTGGGGACACGGGGGACACACTGGGGTTCTATTGGAGACACTGAGGGGACACTGGTGACACCCTGGGGTCCTGCTGGGGACACTTGGGATCCTGTTGGGGACACTGGGGGACACTGGGGTAACCCTGGGGTCCTGCTGGGGACACCGGGGGGGAAACTGGGGTCCTTTTGGGGACACTGGGGGACACTGGGAACATACTGGGGTTGTGTTGGGGACACTGGGGGCACCCTGGGGTCCTGCTGGGGACACTGGGGACACCCAGGCATTCTGTTTGGGACACTGGGGACACCCTGGGGTCCTGCTGGGGACACTGGGGGGACACCGGGGACACCCTGGGGTCCCGCTGGGGACACCGCGGTGACATTGGGGCCATCACGGTGACCCAGAACGGGACAAGGGGACCTCAGGCTGACCCCGGTGTCCCCGAGGCAAAGACTCCGGGCTGTCCCCGAGGTCCCCGGCGTCCCTCGGGGGGACGACGCCACCCCCGCGTCCCCCGCCCGCTCCCTCCCCCTGCCCCGCCGGCCCCTCCAGGGCCACCTGCGGCCTGCGCGCCGCCCGCTCGTGTCCCCGCCCCGACGTCCCCGAGGCCACCGCGATGTTCCCGAGCTCCCGGGCACACCTGGGGAATCCCTGTGGCGGTGTCCCCGCCGCGTCCCGCCGGACGGCGGCCACCGGCTCGTCCGGGTCCGATGTCACCTCCTGCGGCCGCCGCGTCCGCGACATCCGCGCCGGCCTCGCGCGGTGCCGCAGGGGCCGGGCCGCGTCCCGCTACTCGCGGGCGGTGCGGGCCGAGTGTCGCCGTGATGTCGCCGAGCCCCGCGGGGACACCTGGCGGGACACGGCCACCGTGGCCAGGGAGAGCAGCAGGTGATTGTCCTGGGCCACCCCCAGCGCGGCGCGGGCCGAGTCCAGGGACACTGCGGGGACAGGGACAGGGGACAGGGACAGGGGACAGGGACAGGGACAGGGACAGGGACAGGGACAGGGACAGGGAGAGGGACAGGGACAGGGGACAGGGACAGGGACAGGGGACACTGTGGGGACAGGGACAGGGGACAGGGACAGGGGACAGGGGACAGGGACAGGGGACAGGGACAGGGACAGGGGACACTGTGGGGACAGGGACAGGGGACAGGGACAGGGGACAGGGGACAGGGACAGGGGACAGGGGACAGGGACAGGGGACACTGTGGGGACAGGGACAGGGGACAGGGACAGGGACAGGGACAGGGATGGGGACAGGGACAGGGGACAGGGACAGGGACAGGGACAGGGACAGGGGACAGGGACAGGGGACAGGGACAGGGACAGGGACAGGGACAGGGACAGGGAGAGGGACAGGGACAGGGGACAGGGACAGGGACAGGGGACACTGTGGGGACAGGGACAGGGGACAGGGACAGGGGACAGGGGACAGGGACAGGGGACAGGGACAGGGACAGGGGACACTGTGGGGACAGGGACAGGGGACAGGGACAGGGGACAGGGGACAGGGACAGGGGACAGGGGACAGGGACAGGGGACACTGTGGGGACAGGGACAGGGGACAGGGGACAGGGACAGGGGACACTGTGGGGACAGGGACAGGGGACAGGGACAGGGACAGGGACAGGGGACAGGGGACAGGGGACAGGGACAGGGGACACTGTGGGGACAGGGGACAGGGACAGGGACAGGGACAGGGGACAGGGGACAGGGGACAGGGACAGGGGACACTGTGGGGACAGGGACAGGGGACAGGGACAGGGATGGGGACAGGGACAGGGACAGGGACAGGGACAGGGGACAGGGACAGGGACAGGGACAGGGACAGGGACAGTGCTCGGTCAGCTCATCCATACTGGTCTGTACTGGTCTGTACTGGTTCATACTGGTTTATACTGGTCTGTACTCACACACAACACCGCACAGCACCATCAGCCCCAGGGCCAGCCCGTGCCCGGCCCAGAGCCCAGCTCATCCGCACTGGTCTATACTGGTCCGTACTGGTCCGTACTGGTCTGTACTGGTTCATACTGGATCAGGAATTTCGGGTTCCTTGGGACCCAGCAGGATTTGGGATCACTTGGGACCCCCGCTGTCCCCAAAGCCCCCAAGATGTCCCCAAGGGGTCCCATTTTAGCCCCCATTGATGGCCCCGCCCCTTTCCCAACCCCCATTCATTCCTGCTCAGGCCCCGCCCAGTTTAGTTTCCCTACAGGCCCCGCCCCTTTCCCAGCCCCATTCACAACCACTCTCAGACCACGCCCCCTCCTCTTCCCATTGGCCGCCTCTCCAGAAGCCCCGCCCCTTTCCCAACGCCCCCATTCATATCCCCACGCCTTTCCTTTCCCGTTTAGGCCCCGCCCCATTTCCCACGCCTCATTCATCGCCCGCTCAGGCCCCGCCCCCACTGGTTCCGTTCCCGCCCCCTCCCGTCCCCATTGGCCGGCTCTCCTGAGGCTCCGCCCCGTCCCCGCCCACACGGGTTCCCTTCCCTTCCCCATTGGTCCCTCCTTGTCCCCGCCCCTCGGTGGGCGTGGCTACAAGACCGATCGCCGTTTATTGAAAGGCTCCGCGCAGCGGCGGCCCCGGGGGGTGGAGCCAGCCCGGCCCCACCGGGGGGGGCTCGGGGGGTCCGGGGGGGCCCGGAGGGGCCGGGGGGGCTCGGGGGGGCCCCGGGGGGTGGAGCCAGCCCGGCCCCGGCGGGGCCCAACGCGGGGGGAGGGGCTGGGGGAGGGGCTCGATCGATGGGGGGGGAGAGGGAACGGAAGGGCCCGGGGGGGGGGAGGGGTGTGTGGTGAGTGGGGGAGGGGCGGTGAGTGTGGGGGGAGGGGGTCCCATGGATGGGGGAGGGGCGGTGAGTGTAGTGGGGGTCCCATGGATTTGGGGGGAGGGGGGGTTTTGGTGAATGTTGTGGGGGAGGTCCCATGGATGGGGGAGGGGCGGTGAGTGTGCGGGGGGGGGTCCCATGGATTTTGGGGTCCTGGCGCACTGGGGGGGGGGTCCCATGGATCGGGGGGGGGTCCCAGCGCTTTGGGGGTGGAGGTGAGGGGGGGGAGGGGCAGTGAATGGGGGGAGCCCCGGTAAATTGTGAGGGGGGGGTGTCCCTGGTGATAAGGGGGGGAGGGGACAGGAGTGAGCCCTAAGGGACCCCCCCCGGTGCTGGGGACCCCCCGGTACCCCCCAACCCCCCCCCCCCCCCCAGCGCTCGGGGACCCCCCAGTCCCGCTCCTGTTCCTGGGGGGGGGCTCAAAAACGGGAGGGAGGGGTCGCGGAACCCCCCGGGAAGGGTCGGTGGGGAGGGGGGGGGGGGGGGGGGCACAAACGGGGGGTCCGGGCCCGGTGCACGGGGGGGTGGGGGGGGTGGTACACGAGGGGGGGTCCAGTCCCGGTCCCGGTGTTCGAGGGGGGGTCCCGGTGTTGGAGGGGGGGGTCCAGTCCCGGTGCTGGTGCACGAGGTGGGGGCGGTGCCCGAGGGGGGGTCCCGGTGCTCGGTGATTTCGGGGTGGGGGGGGTGGGGTCTCCGGTGCTCCTGGTGCATTGTGGGGGGGAGGGGGTCCCCCGTGATTCGGGGGGGAGGTGTCCGGTGGTCCCCGTGATTCGTGGGGGGGGGTCGATGCTCATGTGGGGGTCCCGGTGATTGGTGGGGGGGTCTCCGGTGGTCCCGGTGATTGGTGGGGGGGGTCTCCGGTGGTCCCCGTGATTGATGGGGGGGGTCTCCGGTGGTCCCGGTGCATGTGGGGGGGGTCTCCGGTGGTCCCGGTGATTGGTGGGGGGGTCTCCGGTGGTCCCGGTGATTGGTGGGGGGGGTCTCCGGTGGTCCCCGTGATTGATGGGGGGATCTCCGGTGGTCCCGGTGATTGGTGGGGGGGTCTCCGGTGGTCCCCGTGATTGATGGGGGGGGTCTCCGGTGGTCCCGGTGCATGTGGGGGGGGTCTCCGGTGGTCCCGGTGATTGGTGGGGGGGTCTCCGGTGGTCCCCGTGATTGATGGGGGGGGTCTCCGGTGGTCCCAGTTATTGATGGGGGGGGTCTCCGGTGGTCCCGGTGATTGATGGGGGGGGTCTCCGGTGGTCCCCGTGATTGATGGGGGGGGGTCTCCGGTGGTCCCAGTTATTGATGGGGGGGGTCTCCGGTGGTCCGGTGATTGGTGGGGGGGGTCTCCGGTGGTCCCGGTGATTGATGGGGGGATCTCCGGTGGTCCCCGTGATTGGTGGGGGGATCTCCGGTGGTCCCAGTTATTGATGGGGAGGGTCTCCGGTGGTCCCCGTGATTGATGGGGGGGGTCTCCGGTGGTCCCCGTGATTGGTGGGGGGATCTCCGGTGGTCCCAGTTATTGATGGGGAGGGTCTCCGGTGGTCCCCGTGATTGGTGGGGGGGGTCTCCGGTGGTCCCGGTGATTGATGGGGGGGGTCTCCGGTGGTCCCGGTGATTGGTGGGGGGGTCTCCGGTGGTCCCGGTGCACGGGGGGGGAGCAGCGATTCCTCGGGGGGGTGTCCGGTGGTGCCGGTGCACGAGGAGGGGGGAGGGGAAACTCGAGGGTCCTGAGGGGGGGTCCCCGGTGCACGAGGCCGGTGAAATTCGGGGGGTCCCGGTGCTCGGTGCGGGGGGGGGGGGGGTGGGGTGGTGGTGGGGGGGGGGTGTGTCCCGGCGTGTGCCCAGAGGTGACACCGGGTGGCACAGGGACCCCCCCACCCCCCACCCCGGGCCCCCGCCCCAAAATTCTCTGGCACGAGGTCCCGGTGACACTCGGGGTGGCGGCACTCGGGGGGCTCTCGGTGACACTCGGGGGGCTCTCGGTGGCACCGGGACCCCTCCCCTCGTGTCCCTCCCGGTGACACGAGGCCGTGCTGGCACCAGGGACCCTGGCACGATGAGCCCAAAAAACTCCTCTGGGTGACGCGAGGAGCCCAAAAAATTCCTTCTGGCGACACGAGGACCGTCCCCTCCCCCACCCCCACCCCGAAATTCCTCTGGGTGGCGCGAGGAGCCCTCGCACGGGGACCCCAAAATCCACACGGGGACCCCAAATCCTGTCGCCTTCCCCCCGCTTTTCCCCGCGCGAGGAGCCCTTTGCACGAGGATCCGACGCACGAGGACCCCCAAAAATCCCTCGCGCGAATCACACGCGACCCCCCCCCACCCCACCCCACCCCAAAATTCCTCTCACGGGGGTGGTGGGGGGGGCAAGTAACGCGAGCCCCCCCCTCGCCCTCTTCCTCCTCCTCCTCCTCCTCCTCCTCACCCCGGGGGTCTCCGGGTATTTCCCCCCCTCCCCCTCCCCCGCCCTCCCCTTTTCCCCCTTTCCCCCTTCCCCCCCCACCCCCCCAGATTTTGGAGGGGGGGTGGATTTTTTTGGGGGGGATTATTGAAGGGGGGGGGGATTTGCGGGTTCGTTTTTTTTTTTTCTGTCGTTGTTGGTTTTTTGTTTTTTTTTTTTTTTTTTGGGGAGGGGGAGATTTTTTTTTTTTTTTGGGGGGGGGGGGGGGGTCCCGGTGACCCCCGGGGCGGGGGTTAGTGCTCAGCAGCGGGGCCGCGCCGCTCGCAGCCGTTGGCCGTGATCGGGGGTGGCGGGGGCGGAGGCGGGGGCCGCCCGGGGACCCCCCCGGCCCCCCAAATCACACCCGGGTCTGCTGCACCCACGGCGGAAAGCTGCCTCTCCTGCAAGGCACCGAGGGGGCTCATTCACCCCCCCGCCCTCGAAACGTCCCCGAAGTGTCCCCGAAACGTCCCCGAATTGTCGCCCAAAAAGTCCCCGAGTGCCCCGCCCACCTCCCCAGGTTCACTCACCTGCGGAACCGGCGCGGGGCACACGGGGAGGCCCCGAAACCGCCGAGAATTCACCCCAAAATTATCCCTGACAGCTCCTCAGAAATCATCCCCGAACCCCCAAAATTCATCCTGAATTCACCCCAAAATTATCCCTGACAGCTCCTCAGAAATGAACCCCGAACCCCCAAAATTCATCCTGAATTCACCCCAAAATTATCCCTGACAGCTCCTCAGAAATCATCCCCGAACCCCCAAAACTCATCCTGAATTCACCCCAAAATTATCCCTGACAGCTCCTCAGAAATGAACCCCGAACCCCCAAAATTCATCCTGAATTCACCCCAAAATTATCCCTGACAGCCCCCCAGAAATGAACCCCGAACCCCCAAAATTTACACTGAATCCCCAAAATTAACACTGGATCCACCCAAAATTAATACTGGCTCCCCAAAAATGAACCCCGAACCCCTAAAACTAACCTGGATCCCCCAAAATTAATCCTGAACCCCCAAAATTAATCCTGACTCCCCAAAAATGAACCCCGAACCCCTAAAATTAACCTGAACCCCCCAAATTAACAATGACCCCCTAAATTAACCCTGAACGCCTAAATTAACCCTAAACCCCCCAAAAATTAAACCGGAATCCCAAAAATTAACCCCGACCCCGTAAAATTAATCCTGACCCCCCCCCCCAAAAAAATGAACCCCAAACCCTTAAAATTAACCCTGAACCCCAAAATTAACCCTAAATCCCTACAATTAACCCTGAACCCCTAAAATTAACCCTGGATCCCCCCAAATTTACCCCGACTCCCCAAATTAACCCCGATCCCGCCCAAATTAAGCCTGACACCCAAAAATTAACCCTGAACCCCCCAAATTAACCCCGAACCCCTAAAATTAACGCTGCCCCCCCCAAAAAAAACCCCTCACCCTCGATCCCCTAAAATTAACCCCAAAAAAGTCACCCTGTCCCCCAAAACCCCAAGAAATGACCCCAAATTTGTCCCCACCCCCCCCCACACCCAAAACCGAGGCGATTCACCCCAAAATTGTCCCCGCCCCCCCCCCCCCCCCCCTCCCCCCTTCCCCCGGTGACAGGACATGGCACACGGACACGGTGTCCCCTCCCCCCGTGAGATGGGGACAGACACAGGACACGAGGATGGTGACGGTGACGCGGCGCCAGCGCTGGGGGACAGTTGGTGACAACCCCCCCCGAGACCCCTCCCCCATCCCGGGGGGGGATGGGGACCACGGTGGCACCTCCAGGAGGTGGGGACAGGGCCGGTGGTGGCACCTGAGGGGAGGTGGGGGACACCTGGGGCGGTGTCCCCAAAGGGTCCCCATTGTCCCCAAAGGGACATGGGGACACCTGGGATGGACATGGGGACACCTGGGGGGACATGGGGACACCTGGGGCGGTGTCCCCAAAGGGTCCCCATTGTCCCCAAGGGGTCCCCAGTGTCCCCAAAGGGACATGGGGACACCTGGGATGGACATGGGGACACCTGGGGGGACATGGGGACACCTGGGGCGGTGTCCCCAAAGGGTCATGGGGACAATGGGGGGGGACATGGGGACACCTGGGGTCATGTCCCCAGAGGGTCCCCAGTGTCCCCAAAGGGTCCCCAGTGTCCATAAGGGACATGGGGACACCTGGGGGATGTCCCAAAGGGACATGGGGACACCCGGGATGGACATGGGGACAATGGGGGGAGACATGGGGACACCTGGGATGGACATGGGGACAATGGGGGGGGACATGGGGACACCTGGGGCGGTGTCCCCAAAGGGTCCCCATTGTCCCCAAAGGGTCCCCAGTGTCCCCAAAGGGACATGGGGACACCTGGGATGGACATGGGGACACCTGGGGTGGTGTCCCCAAAGGGTCCCCCGTGTCCACAAGGGACATTGGGACAATGGTGGGGGGGAACATTGGGACATCAGGAGGGACAAGGGGACACCGGAGGGGACAAAGGGACACCTGGACCTTTGTCCCCAAGGGGTCCGTGGGGACATGGGGACACCTGGAGCCATGTCCTCAGGTGACACAGGGACACGGGAGGGACAGGAGGACACCAGGAGGGACATGGGGACACTTTGGTCCATGTCCCCAAGGGGACATGGGGACACCAGGAGGGACATGGGGACACCAGGGGTGGTGTCCCCAAGGGGTCCTGAGGGACATGGGGACACAGGAGGGACATGGGGACATCTTGGATCCATGTCCCCAATGGTCCCCAGTGTCCCTTGGGGACAGAAAAGGGTCTTGGGGACATTGCAGATCCGTGTCCCCAAGGGCTCCCAGTGTCCCTGAGGGACATGGGGACACAGGAGGGACACGGGGACACCAGCGCAGTGTCCCCATTGTCCTTTGGGGCCAGCAGAGCGCTTGGGGACATCTGGATCTGTGTCCCCAAAGGTACCCAGTGTCCCTTGGGGACATGGGTGGGACATGGGGACACCTCGAGCCATGTCCCCAAGAGTTCCTGAGGGACATGGGGACACCCAGATCTCTGTCCCCAAGGAGTCCCCAGTGTCCCTTGGGGACAGCACAGCGCTTGGGGACATCTGGATCTGTGTCCCCAAAGGTACCCAGTGTCCCTTGGGGACATGGGGACACAGGAGGGACATGGGGACATCTTGGATCCGTGTCCCCAGTGGTCCCCAGTGTCCCTTGGGGACAGCAGAGCGCTTGGGGACATTGCAGATCCAGTCCCCAGTGCCCCCAGGGGACAGAAAAGGGCCTTGGGGACATCTGGATCTGTGTCCCCAAGGGTTCCCAGTGTCCCTTGGGGACACGGGGACACAGGAGGGACACGAGGACACCCGGATCTGTGTCCCCAAGTGTCCCAAGGAGTCCCCAGTGTCCCTGAGGGACATGGGGACATCTTGGATCCGTGTCCCCAAGTGTCCCAAGGAGTCCCCAGTGTCCCTTGGGGACATGGGAGGGACATGGGGACATCTTGGATCTGTGTCCCCAGTGGTCCCCAGTCTTTTCTGTCCTTGGGGACAGAAAAGGGTCTTGGGGACATCTGGATCTGTGTCCCCAAGGGTTCCCAGTGTCCCTCGGGGACATGGGGACACCAAAGGCCCTTGGGGAAATTGCAGATCCGTGTCCCCAAGAGTTCCCAGTGTCCCTGAGGGACATGGGGACAACAGGAGGGACACGGGGACATCTTGGATCCGTGTCCCCAAATGTCCCCAAGAGTTCCCAGTGTCCCTTGGGGACATGGGTGGGACATGGGGACACCTCGAGCCATGTCCCCAAGAGTTCCTGAGGGACATGGGGACACCCAGATCTCTGTCCCCAAGGAGTCCCCAGTGTCCCTTGGGGACAGCACAGCGCTTGGGGACATCTGGATCTGTGTCCCCAAAGGTACCCAGTGTCCCTTGGGGACATGGGGACACAGGAGGGACATGGGGACATCTTGGATCCGTGTCCCCAGTGGTCCCCAGTGTCCCTTGGGGACAGCAGAGCGCTTGGGGACATTGCAGATCCAGTCCCCAGTGCCCCCAGGGGACAGAAAAGGGCCTTGGGGACATCTGGATCTGTGTCCCCAAGGGTTCCCAGTGTCCCTTGGGGACACGGGGACACAGGAGGGACACGAGGACACCCGGATCTGTGTCCCCAAGTGTCCCAAGGAGTCCCCAGTGTCCCTGAGGGACATGGGGACATCTTGGATCCGTGTCCCCAAGTGTCCCAAGGAGTCCCCAGTGTCCCTTGGGGACATGGGAGGGACATGGGGACATCTTGGATCTGTGTCCCCAGTGGTCCCCAGTCTTTTCTGTCCTTGGGGACAGAAAAGGGTCTTGGGGACATCTGGATCTGTGTCCCCAAGGGTTCCCAGTGTCCCTCGGGGACATGGGGACACCAAAGGCCCTTGGGGAAATTGCAGATCCGTGTCCCCAAGAGTTCCCAGTGTCCCTGAGGGACATGGGGACAACAGGAGGGACACGGGGACATCTTGGATCCGTGTCCCCAAATGTCCCCAAGAGTTCCCAGTGTCCCCGAGGGACATGGGGACACAGGAGGGACACGGGGACATCTTGGATCCGTGTCCCCAAATGTCCCCAAGAGTTCCCAGTGTCCCCAAGGGACATGGGGACACAGGAGGGACACGGGGACATCTTGGATCCGTGTCCCCAAATGTCCCCAAGAGTTCCCAGTGTCCCTGAGGGACATGGGGACAACAGGAGGGACACGGGGACATCTTGGATCCGTGTCCCCAATGGTCCCCAGTGTCCCCTGGGGACACAAGAGGCTCTTGGGGACATCTCGGGCTCCGTGTCCCCAAGGGTCCCCCCTGTGCGGCCTGGGGGGTGACAGGGAGGGGACAAGGACCCACCTGGGGTGTCACCGGTGGCCGAGGGTCCGGTGCCACTGGCGGGGCCGGGCCGCGCTACCTGACGGACAGCTGTGACAAGAGAGACACGGGGAGGGGACATCAGGGCCACCGCGGCCACCGCGCCACGCGGGGACACGGCCCGGCCGGGCTGGCCCGCGGGTGGCCCCGGGGTGGCCCTGAGGTGGCACCGAGGGGACCCCGACCCGAGGAGGGGGCACGGGAACGGCCCCGTCCCTGGGGGGGGACACGGGGGTGGCCTTGGGGACAGTGGGGGTGGCCTTGGGGACACGCGGGTGGCTTTGGGGACACGGGGGTGGCGCTGTCCCTGGGGTGGGGGGGTGGGGCGGTGTCACCTCCACCCTGGAATGTCCCTCTGGTGTCACCCCAGGGGTGGCACTTTGTCCCCTCTGGTGGTCACTTTGTCCCCTCTGGGGGTCATTCTGTCCCTCCAGGAGTGGCCCTGTCCCTTCCAGGGGTCACTTTGTCCCCTCTGGGGTGGCCCTGTCCTCACTGGGGGTGGCCGTGTCCCCCTCACGCCCCCCTGGGGGTCACCATGTCCCCTTTGGGGTGTCCCTGTCCCCTCTGGGGGTCACTTTGTCCCCTCTGGGGTGGCCCTGTCCTCACTGGTGGTGGCCGTGTCCCCCAAGGGGTGGCCCTGTCCCTTCCTGGGGTCACTTTGTCCCCTCTGGGGTGGCCCTGTCCCTTCCTGGGGTCACTTTGTCCCTTCCAGGGGTCACTTTGTCCCCCAAGGGGTGGCCCTGTCCCCTCTGGGGTGGCCCTGTCCCCACCAAGGGTCCCTTTGTCCCCCTGTTCCCACCCCCCCAAGTGCCACCAGGTCCCCCCCAGGGGTGGCTTTGTCCCCCCAGAGGTGACAGGAGCCCCCCCGGGGGTCCCCAACCCCCCCCCCTCCCCGGAGGGACCCAAAGACTCCCTCCCCCCCCCCCCCAAAATCCCCCAAACTCTCCAAATCCCCAAATAAATCCCCAAATAAATCCCAAATAAATTCCCAAATAAATCCCCCAAAAAATCCCCAAATCCCCCCCGGGGACACCCAGACCCCAAATACCCCCCCCAAAATCCCCCCAGACCCAAAATAACCCCCCCCAAAAATCCAAACAACCCCAAAACCCCCCAAGGGACACACATAGCCCCCCCAAAAACAATCCAGGACCCCAAATAACCAACCCAAAAATCCAAACCCCCCAAAAATCCCCCCTAGGGACACCCATAGCCCCCCCCAAAACAATCCAGGACCCCAAATAACCACCCCAAAAATCTGAACACCCCCCAAAACCCCCTAGGGCACTCATAGGTCACCAAAATACCCCCAAATCCCCCCTAGGGACACCCAGATCCCCCCCAAATCCCCCCAGAGACCCGAAATAACCCCCAAAGACCCCAAATATCCCAAATAACCCCCAAAGCCCCCAAATATCCCAAATAACCCCAAATCCCCTCAGGGACACCAATAACCCCTCTAAAATACCCAAATATCCCCCAAATAACCCCAAATCCTCTCAGGGACACCAATAACCCCTCTAAAATACCCAAATATCCCCCAAATAACCCCAAATCCTCTCAGGGACACCAATAACCCCTCTAAAATACCCAAATATCCCCCAAATAACCCCAAATCCTCTCAGGGACAGCAATAACCCCTCTAAAATACCCAAATATCCCAAATAACCCCAAATCCCCCCAGGGACACCAATAACCCCTCTAAAATACCCAAATATCCCAAATAACCCCAAATCCCCTCAGGGACACCAATAACCCCTCTAAAATACCCAAATATCCCCCAAATAACCCCAAATCCTCTCAGGGACAGCAATAACCCCTCTAAAATACCCAAATATCCCCCAAATAACCCCAAATCCTCTCAGGGACAGCAATAACCCCTCTAAAATACCCAAATATCCCCCAAATAACCCCAAATCCCCTCAGGGACACCAATAACCCCTCTAAAATACCCAAATATCCCCCAAATAACCCCAAATCCTCTCAGGGACACCAATAACCCCTCTAAAATACCCAAATATCCCCCAAATAACCCCAAATCCTCTCAGGGACACCAATAACCCCTCTAAAATACCCAAATATCCCCCAAATAACCCCGAATCCTCTCAGGGACACCAATAACCTCCCCCAGTTCTCCCCAAACTCCCCAGAGACCCCAATGGTCCCCCAAATCCCCGTCCCCGGGACCCCCGGGACCCCCAGCGCGGCGTGGGATGGCCGATGTCACACGGAGCAGAGCAATGACATTGTAATTTCCACCTGAGCGTCGAGCAGCCGCCGCCGGCCCTCGGACGGGTCGTGGGCGCCCAAGTGATCCCTGCGCAGCTCCTGCTCCACCAGCATCAGCCTGCGGGGCCAGGCTTCACCGGGGTCATGCTGCCACCCCCCCCCCGGGGACGTCCCCTGGAAATCCAGGGACACCCCCCGGGCCGTGGGGACACAGCCAGGGACATGGGGACACAGCGGGGACATGGGGACAATCCCAGGGACATGGGGACACAGCCGGGGACATGGGGACACAGCGGGGGACATGGGGACAATCCCAGGGACACAGCCAGGGACATGGGGACACAGCGGGGGACATGGGGACAATCCCAGGGACATGGGGACACAGCTGGGGACATGGGGACAATCCCAGGGACACAGCCGGGGACACAGCCGGGGACATGGGGACACAGCCGGGGACATGGGGACAATCCCAGGGACATGGGGACACAGCCAGGGACACGGGGACAATCCCAGGGACACAGCCGGGGACATGGGGACACAGCCGGGGTCATGGGGACAATCCCAGGGACATGGGGACACAGCCGGGGATATGGGGACACAGCCGGGGACATGGGGACAATCCCAGGGACACAGCCGGGGACATGGGGACACAGCCGGGGTCATGGGGACAATCCCAGGGACATGGGGACACAGCCAGGGACATGGGGACACAGCCGGGGACATGGGGACACAGCGGGGGACATGGGGACAATCCCAGGGACACAGCCAGGGACACAGCCGGGGACATGGGGACAATCCCAGGGACACAGCCAGGGACATGGGGACAATCCCAGGGACATGGGGACAATCCCAGGGACACAGCCAGGGACATGGGGACACAACCGGGGACATGGGGACACAGCCAGGGACATGGGGACACAGCCAGGGTGACACCCAGGGTCATGGGGACAATCCCAGGGACATGGGGACAATCCCAGGGACACAGCCAGGGACATGGGGACACAGCCTGGGGACATGGGGACACAGCGGGGGACATGGGGACAATCCCAGGGACATGGGGACACAGCCGGGGACATGGGGACAATCCCAGGGACACGGGGACACAGCCGGGGACATGGGGACAATCCCAGGGACACGGGGACACAGCCGGGGACATGGGGACACAGCCTGGGGACATGGGGACAATCCCAGGGACACAGCCAGGGACATGGGGACACAGCCGGGGTCATGGGGACAATCCCAGGGACATGGGGACACAGCCGGGGACATGGGGACAATCCCAGGGACATGGGGACACAGCCGGGGACATGGGGACAATCCCAGGGACACGGGGACACAGCCGGGGACATGGGGACACAGCCTGGGGACATGGGGACAATCCCAGGGACACAGCCAGGGACATGGGGACACAGCCGGGGTCATGGGGACAATCCCAGGGACATGGGGACACAGCCGGGGACATGGGGACACAGCCTGGGGACATGGGGACAATCCCAGGGACATGGGGACAATCCCAGGGACACAACCGGGGACATGGGGACACAGCCGGGGACATGGGGACAATCCCAGGGACATGGGGACAATCCCAGGGACACAACCGGGGACATGGGGACACAGCCGGGGACATGGGGACAATCCCAGGGACATGGGGACACAACTGGGGACATGGGGACAATCCCAGGGACACAACCGGGGACATGGGGACACAGCCGGGGACATGGGGACAATCCCAGGGACATGGGGACACAGCCGGGGACATGGGGACAATCCCAGGGACATGGGGACACAGCCGGGGACATGGGGACAATCCCAGGGACACGGGGACACAGCCGGGGACATGGGGACACAGCCTGGGGACATGGGGACAATCCCAGGGACACAGCCAGGGACATGGGGACACAGCCGGGGTCATGGGGACAATCCCAGGGACATGGGGACACAGCCGGGGACATGGGGACACAGCCTGGGGACATGGGGACAATCCCAGGGACATGGGGACAATCCCAGGGACACAACCGGGGACATGGGGACACAGCCGGGGACATGGGGACAATCCCAGGGACATGGGGACAATCCCAGGGACACAACCGGGGACATGGGGACACAGCCGGGGACATGGGGACAATCCCAGGGACATGGGGACACAACTGGGGACATGGGGACAATCCCAGGGACACAACCGGGGACATGGGGACACAGCCGGGGACATGGGGACACAGCCAGGGTGACACCCAGGGTCATGGGGACACACCCAGGGACATGGGGACAATCCCAGGGACATGGGGACAATCCCAGGGACACAGCCGGGGACATGGGGACACAGCCGGGGACATGGGGACACAGCCAGGGTGACACCCAGGGTCATGGGGACACACCCAGGGACATGGGGACAATCCCAGGGACATGGGGACAATCCCAGGGACACAGCCGGGGACATGGGGACACAGCCAGGGACATGGGGACAATCCCAGGGACAATCTGGGACACCCTGGGGACACCCAAGGCCTCAGGGACAACTCTGGGACACCTCAGAGTGACGGGGACACCACCAGGGGCGCGGGGACAATGGTGGGGACACACGTGGGCCAGGCCGTTGTCCCCGTGTCCCTCGATGTCCCCCTGTCACCTCTGTGTCACCCGTGTCCCACATGTGCCTGTGTCACCACCGCGTCCTTCTGTGTCCCCTGTGTCCCCATTCTGCGTGTCCCCAATGTCCTTGTGTCCTCAACAACGTCCCCAGTGTCCCCTGCTGTCCCCGTGTGTCCCCATGTCGTTCTATTGCTGATGTCCCCACTGTCACCTGACTGTCCCCAGTGTCCCCTGTGTGTCCCAGTGTCCCCATGTCCCCAGTGTCCCCGTGTGTCCCCTCACCTCTGGCTGTCCCCAGTGTCCCCAGTGTCCCCAGTGTCCCCGTGTGTCCCCTCACCTCTGGCTGTCCCCAGTGTCCCTGTGTGTCCCCAGTGTCCCCAGTGTCCCCGTGTGTCCCCTCACCTCTGGCTGTCCCCAGATGTCCCCAGTGTCCCCAGTGTCCCTGTATCCCTGATATCCCAACTGTCTCCTGTGTGTCCCCATGTCCCCGTGTGTCCCCATGTCCCAATGTCCCCAATGTCCCTGTGTGTCCCCGCGTGTCCCCATGTCCCTGTGTGTCCCCATGTCCCTGTGTGTCCCCAATGTCCCCAATGTCCCTGTGTGTCCCCATGTCCCCATGTCCCCAATGTCCCCGTGTGTCCCCGTGTGTCCCCAATGTCCCCGTGTGTCCCCGTGTCCCCGTGTGTCCCCGTGTGTCCCCATGTCCCCGCTGTCCCCGTGTGTCCCTCACCTGCCGATGATGCTCTTGATCTGGGAGTCCTTCTCCTGCTGCTGCTGCCGGAGCCGTTTCTCGCTGAGCTCCAGGCGCTGCTGGTACTGCAGCAGGATGCGGCTCGTCTGCTCCTCCTGCGTCACCAGGCGCCGCTCGTACTCCTCCAGCTTGCGGTTGGACATGTGCAGCCGCTCCTTCAGCGAGTGGATCTCCTCCTCGTACTCCTTCACCTGCCAAAGGGACACTGCAGCGCACCTGGCCACACCTGGCCACACCTGGCCACACCTCACACCCCCCGGCCCTGGCCCTGGCCCTGTGCAGCCGCTCCTTCAGCGAGTGGATCTCCTCCTCGTACTCCTTCACCTGCCAAAGGGACACTGCAGCGCACCTGGCCACACCTGGCCACACCTGGCCACACCTCACACCCCCCGGCCCTGGCCCTGTCCCTGTGCAGCCGCTCCTTCAGCGAGTGGATCTCCTCCTCGTACTCCTTCACCTGCCAAAGGGACACTGCAGCGCACCTGGCCACACCTGGCCACACCTGGCCACACCTCACACCCCCCGGCCCTGGCCCTGGCCCTGTGCAGCCGCTCCTTCAGCGAGTGGATCTCCTCCTCGTACTCCTTCACCTGCCAAAGGGACACTGCAGCGCACCTGGCCACACCTGGCCACACCTGGAACCTGCTATGAGCACACCTGGTCACAGCTACAGCACCTGGGGAAGCTGTCAGGGGACACTGGATGTACCTGGGGACATCTGACACATCTGGATCTCCTTCTCCTGCCCCTGGACACACCTGGGCACACCTGGGCACACCTGAGCACACCTGAGCACACCTGGGCACACCTGAGCACACCTGGGCACACCTGGGCACACCCTACCCGGTCCAGCCGGCTCTCGTCCATGGATTTGGAGTACTCCTTGAGCTTGTATCCCTGCACCCCTGCACACCTGGGCACACCTGGGCACACCTGAGCACACCTGGGCACACCTGAGCACACCTGGGCACACCCTACCCGGTCCAGCCGGCTCTCGTCCATGGATTTGGAGTACTCCTTGAGCTTGTATCCCTGCACCCCTGCACACCCGGGCACACCTGAGCACACCTGAGCACACCTGGGCACACCTGGGCACACCCTACCCGGTCCAGCCGGCTCTCGTCCATGGATTTGGAGTACTCCTTGAGCTTGTATCCCTGCACCCCTGCACACCTGGGCACACCTGAGCACACCTGAGCACACCTGAGCACACCTGGGCACACCTGGGCACACCCTACCCGGTCCAGCCGGCTCTCGTCCATGGATTTGGAGTACTCCTTGAGCTTGTATCCCTGCACCCCTGCACACCTGGGCACACCTGAGCACACCTGGGCACACCTGAGCACACCTGAGCACACCTGGGCACACCTGGGCACACCTGGGCACACCCTACCCGGTCCAGCCGGCTCTCGTCCATGGATTTGGAGTACTCCTTGAGCTTGTACTCCTCGCGCTCGATGTGGGAGCTCTCGATGTCGGCCGACAGGTGCGGCATGTTGGACACCCAGGCCACCGTGCGCTCCGAGGCCGGCAGCACCGGGTTCAGCGTCGAGGGCGTCTGGGAGGCCTGAGGGGACACGGGGACAGAGAGGGGACAGGGAGGGGACAGGGAGGGGACAGGGAGGGGACACGGGGACAGAGAGGGGACAGGGAGGGGACAGGGAGGGGACAGAGAGGGGACAGGGAGGGGACAGGGAGGGGACACGGGGACAGAGAGGGGACAGGGAGGGGACAGAGAGGGGACAGGGAGGGACAGGGAGGGGACAGGGAGGGGACAGGGAGGGGACAGAGAGGGGACAGGGAGGGACAGGGAGGGGACAGGGAGGGGACAGGGAGGGGACAGAGAGGGGACAGGGAGGGGACAGGGAGGGGACACGGGGACAGAGAGGGGACAGGGAGGGGACAGGGAGGGGACAGAGAGGGGACAGGGAGGGGACAGGGAGGGGACACGGGGACAGAGAGGGGACAGGGAGGGGACAGGGAGGGGACAGAGAGGGGACAGGGAGGGGACAGGGAGGGGACACGGGGACAGAGAGGGGACAGGGAGGGGACAGAGAGGGGACAGGGAGGGGACAGGGAGGGGACAGGGAGGGGACACGGGGACAGGGAGGGGACAGGGAGGGGACAGAGCGGGACAGGGAGGGGACAGGGAGGGGACAGGGAGGGACAGAGAGGGACAGGGAGGGGACAGAGAGGGGACAGAGAGGGGACACGGGGAGGGACAGAGAGGGACAGGGAGGGGACAGGGAGGGGACAGGGGGGGACAGGGAGGGGACAGAGAGGGGACAGGGAGAGGACAGGGAGGGACAGGGAGGGACAGAGAGGGGACAGAGAGGGGACACGGGGAGGGACAGAGAGGGACAGGGAGGGGACAGGGAGGGGACAGGGGGGGACAGAGAGGGACAGGGAGGGGACAGAGAGGGGACAGAGAGGGGACACGGGGACAGGGAGGGGACAGGGAGGGACAGAGAGGGGACAGGGAGGGACAGGGAGGGGACAGAGAGGGGACAGAGAGGGGACACGGGGACAGGGAGGGGACAGGGAGGGACAGGGAGGGGACAGAGAGGGGACAGGGAGGGACAGGGAGGGGACATCAGGGGTGTGGGGGAAAAGGACATGTGTGGGGACATGAGGACAGCACAGGGACAGGGGGACGTTGTGGGAGATGGCGATGTGGGGACACATGGGGACACAGCACGGGGACGTGGGGACATGGGGGGGACACAAAGATGAGTTTGGTTCCCCCATCAGCACCATGTCCCCGCCGTGTCCCCATGTCCCCGCCGTGTCCCCATGTCCCCGCCGTGTCCCCATGTCCCCGCGTCCTCTGTCCCCACACCCCAGTGTCCCCATATCCCCCCGTGTCCACACATCCCCATGTCCCCAGTGTCCCCAATGTCCCCATCCCTTCCTCCGTCCCCTCTGTCCTCGATGTCCCCCATCCCTCCTCTGTCCCCTCCATCCCAATGGCCCCCGGTCCCGCTGTCCCCACTGTCCCCTCTGTTCCCAGTGTCCCGCACCCCTCCCAGTGTCCCCAGTGTCCCCAGTGTCCCCATTATCCCCAGTATCCCCAGTGTCCCCAGTGTCCCCAGTGTCCCCAGTATCCTCCAGTGTCCCCAGTGTCCCCATTATCCCCAGTATCCCCAGTGTCCCCAGTGTCCCCAGTGTCCCCAGTATCCCCCAGTGTCCCCAGTGTCCCCATTATCCCCAGTGTCCCCAGTATCCCCAGTGTCCCCAGTGTCCCCAGTGTCCCCAGTGCCCCCAGTATCCCCAGTGTCCCCAGTATCCCCAGTGTCTCCAGTGTCCCCAGTGTCCCCAGTATCCCCAGTATCCCCCAGTATCCCCAGTGTCCCCAGTATCCCCCAGTGTCCCCAGTGTCCCCATTATCCCCATTATCCCCAGTATCCCCAGTATCCCCCAGTGTCCCCAGTGTCCCCATTATCCCCATTATCCCCAGTATCCCCAGTATCCCCAGTGTCCCCAGTATCCCCAGTATCCCCAGTGTCCCCAGTGTCCCCATTATCCCCAGTATCCCCAGTATCCCCAGTGTCCCCAGTGTCCCCACACCTGCTTGGTGACGGGCGGTTTCATCCCGGCCACCGAGGCCTCCTTGGCCAGGGAGGGCTGGCGGGATCGGGGGGGTCCGTACGCGGGTTCCGGGGACGCCAGCAGGTTCCCGCTGGCCGGCCGCGGCTTTTGGGGCACCCCCAGCGCCGAGGGACCCCCGGCCCCTTTTCCCGCCCGCGACCCCCTCGGGGTGGGCGGCGGGGGGGCCCCGATGGTGATCTGGGGAGGGGCCAGCGTGTCCTGGAGCGACAGCTGCCTGCGCCCGAAGTCGCCGCCCGGCCGCCCGAACTCGTCGCTGTAGCTGTGGCTGTGCGTGATGTGTTTTTGGGGAGGGGTCGCCAGCTCCTCGCTCTTGCTGTAGCCGTGAAGCGGCGGCGGGGGGACCCCCCCGAAGTGTCCCCCGTCTCCGCCGCCCCCCTCGCCCCTCCCGCCGCCCCCTCCTCCCCCGTCGGGGCCGCGCAGGGGCCCGTCCGCGGCCAGGTGGAACAGCGGGTTCTGGAAGGAGAGCGGCACCCGCAGCTGCGGCCCCCCCGCTTCGGGCACTCCCAGGCGCGGCGGGGCCAGGCTGGAGGCGCTGCCCTGAGAAAGGCGACCGGGCCGGAGCCCCCCCTGGCCCGCGCCCCCCGGGGCCGGGCCCCCGGCCAGCAGCTCGGCCGGCAGGCTGGGGATGCTGTCCACGCGTCCGTCCTGCAGGTCCAGCATGGACACGCTCTTGCCGACCCCCAGCGCGCCGCCGCGGCCGCCCTCGGGCTCGGTGAGGTCCGAGCTGCTGGTGCAGTAGGCGGGCGAGGAGCGGGCGAGCGGGGGGCGGCTCAGGACCAGCACCTCGGGCGGGCCCTTCTCCTGCGGCGGGGACGGCAGGCGGGGCACGTCCATGGAGCTGCGGGGCCGGGCGGGGAGTGCGGGGTGTGGGGAAGTGGGGAATGGGGAGTGGGAATGGGGGATGGGAATGGGAATGGGGATGGGGGATGGGAATGGGGGGATGGGGGATGGGAATGGGAATGGGGATGGGGGATGGGAATGGGAATGGGGATGGGGGATGGGAATGGGGATATGGGGTGGGGGATATGGGGTGGGGAACACACACAGGATGAGGGTGGTTGGACACGGCCCCAAATCCATCTCTGGAATCGTCATCCCGCTGCTTTTCTGTTCCATCCCATCCCAAACATTCCTGTCCCAATTCCCAAATGCTCCCATCCCATCCCATCCCATCCCATCCCATCCCACCCCATCCCATCCCATCCCATCCCATCCCATCCCATCCCACCCCATCCCATCCCATCCCATCCCATCCCATCCCATCCCATCCCATCCCATCCCATCCCATCCCATCCCATCCCATCCCATCACCATTCCCATCCAAATCCCAAATCCCAAACCCCAAATCCCAAACCCCAAATCCCAAACCCCAAATCCCAAAACCCAAACCCCAAATCCCAAATCCCAAATCCCAAATCCCAAATCCAAAACCCCAAACCCCAAAACCCAAAACCCAAACCCCAAATCCCAAACCCCAAACCCCAAAACCCAAATCCCAGTTCCCAAAACCCAAATCCCAAATCCCAAACCCCAAACCCCAAATCCCAAACCCCAAAACCCAAATCTCAGTTCCCAA
This sequence comes from Cinclus cinclus, assembly GCF_963662255.1. NCBI lineage: Eukaryota > Metazoa > Chordata > Aves > Passeriformes > Cinclidae > Cinclus > Cinclus cinclus. The sequence goes on from NC_085080.1 coordinate 745,010, forward strand.
ATCCCAAATCCCAAACCCCAAATCCCAAATACCAAACCCAAAATCCCAAACCACAAACCCCCAAATCCCAAATCCCAAATCCCAAATCCCAAACCCCCAAACCACAAACCACAAACCCCCAAATCCCCAACCCCGTCCCTCACCTGTTGAGCCCCCGCACCATGTAGGACTGGAGATCCACAGAGCTGCGGGGACAAGGACAGGTGAGAGCCCAGGTGAGACCCGGGGACACCTGAGACAGGTGAGGACACCAGGGGGACACGGAGCAGGACAGGTGACACCCCCAGGCAAGGCCCGGAAACAACAGGTGACATTGGGGGTCACAGGTGGAACAGGACAGGTCCCACAGGGGATACGAAGGGGGGGGTGACAGGTGGGTCAGGCCACCCCAGGTGACACCAAAGACCAGCAGGTGAGACCAGGTGAGACAGGGGGACACCTGGGACGCACAACAGCACATGACGGGGGGGTCACAGGTGGGTGGGACCAGCCCAGGCGAGACCAGGTGAGACAGGGGAACACCTGGCACGGGCGGGGCCGCGGCAGGCGCGCTCACCTGTTGAGGTCGCGCACGAGGTAGGGCTGCAGGTCGGCCGAGGGCCCGCGCAGGACCAGCCCCTTGGGGGGCAGGCGCTCGCCCTGGCTCGGCTGCCGCTGCAGGTGAGGGTTGCGCAGCGCCACGCTGATGTCGGTCAGCAGCCGCGGCAGCGGGCCCAGCTTCAGCAGAGCCTCCTGCAGGGGACAGGTGAGCGCACCTGAGCGCACCTGAAAACACCTGAGCGCACCTGGGAACACCTGGGGTATCACCTGTGGGAACCCCATTGGTCTCGCAGTGACTGTGACAGGGCCCAGCTTCAGCAGAGCCTCCTGCAGGGGACAGGTGAGCGCACCTGAGCGCACCTGAAAACACCTGAGCGCACCTGGGAACACCTGGGGTATCACCTGTGGGAACCCCATTGGTCTCGCAGTGACTGTGACAGGGCCCAGCTTCAGCAGAGCCTCCTGCAGGGGACAGGTGAGCGCACCTGAGCGCACCTGAAAACACCTGAGCGCACCTGGGAACACCTGGGGTATCACCTGTGGGAACCCCATTGGTCTCGCAGTGACTGTGACAGGGCCCAGCTTCAGCAGAGCCTCCTGCAGGGGACAGGTGAGCGCACCTGAGCGCACCTGAAAACACCTGAGCGCACCTGGGAACACCTGGGGTATCACCTGTGGGAACCCCATTGGCCTTGCAGCGACTGTGACAGGGCCCAGCTTCAGCAGAGCCTCCTGCAGGGGACAGGTGAGCGCACCTGAGCACAGCTTGGGAGCTCACCTGGGCAGGTGAGAATCCCTGGAACCTCACCTGGGAGGACCTCATGAACCTCCCATGGTGGGACACTTGTGGGGGGACACCTGTGGAGGCTGGGGACAGTCACCCTCCCCACGAGCACCCCCAGGTGAAGCGGTGTGAGCACAGGTGAGGCTGTGCCTGTACAGGTGAGGCTGTG